>NW_023350040.1:0-280 GCF_001411555.2 Juglans regia
GAAGGGTTCCTGTGTTGCATACCTACAAAGATGGAATTTGTCCCTCTCGTTGCCCCTTGTCCTTGTCGGTGCTCATCTTTGGGTGCTGGCTGGACTCTGAAGTTGTCCACGTGTTACCATGCAAGCCTTTGAGTTTACGTTGGTTGTCATGGACCATGTGGGCGTTCTCGTGCTCTTGGATGCGGAACATTGTGTTGGTGTGGGGGGTCTCCGGCCTCTTTATCCCAAACCGAGCGTTCTCGTTTGACACGAACGATTGTCGTGCTCGCGTCTTGATCCT
>NW_023350041.1:0-671 GCF_001411555.2 Juglans regia
TCTAGTGAAGGTTGAGGAATGTAGATGGAGTTTCTGTTGTTTCTGAATTCTTTCTCAAGGTGGAGTACATAGAAGTATGAAAATTTTCTCACGATATAATTAGAATAAATTGTTTTTCAATGAACATAGGTCTATGGTGGATAGGAAAAGATGAAAGAGATGGAAAATTTACAAGATGGACTTTTGTGGACTTACAAAAGAGAAAAATTGTATGCCAAAAAGTAGTTTAATGTTGATCATATCTCCCCCTTTCTTGTGGGATTGTGTTTGTACATGCATCATGATGAGAAGTTGCATATGCAGCCAACTCCCGAGAGATCAACGTTCAACTATTATAATATGGCACTTTCGAAACATTGTCCAATAACTGTCCATAGCTTTTCTTGAAGGGAATATCTGTGTGTGTGTGCGTGCGTGTGTGTGAGGAGGAGGAGAGAGACAGAGAGATCTGCAGTTTGATTGCCCACAACCTCGTGGCTCGGATAACGGTCTTAAAATTCAGTGTGAAAAGCAAGTCTAGTGAAGGTTGAGGAATGTAGATGGAGTTTCTGTTCTTTCTGAATTCTTTCTCAAGGTGGAGTACATAGAAGTATGAAAATTTTCTCACGATATAATTAGAATAAATTGTTTTTCAATGAACATAGGCTTATGGTGGATAGGAAAAGATGAAA
>NW_023350042.1:0-605 GCF_001411555.2 Juglans regia
TCACAAAAAAGGAGAGTATCATCTTTTAAATTGTGGGGAGGTTAGTTAACGTACTCTTAGGTTGTGTTTGGATGTTGAAGTGAGTTGAGTTGAGTTGAGTTGAGTTGAGATGATAAAATATTGTTAGAATATTATTTTTTAATATTATTATTATTTTAGAATTTGAAAAAGTTGAATTATTTGTTATATTTTATATTGAGATTTGAAAAAGTTATAATGATGAGTTGAGATAAGTTGAGATGAGTTTGGCATCCAAACGAAGCCTTAATTAAGATGAGTTGACCCCCTTTCGATATATATAACAATTTCCAACCAGTCAACATTTTCTCTACTTTCTCCACAACTCCATCCCAAATCGCTCTAGCCTTAAAGGTCACTCCCAATGGGAGGCCAAATATGTCATAGGCAAGGATGACACTTCACAATCCAGAAGGCTTGCCAGGCTATTGATACTAGGCACCACACCCACTGTAACCATCTCGGACTTACGAAAGTTCACTTTAAGCCCCGAAACAGCTTAAAAATATAACAAAAGTGCTCGTAAATTTTGAATCTAGCCATGATCCGCTTCACAAAAAAGGAGAGTATCATCTTTTAAATTGTGG
>NW_023350043.1:0-604 GCF_001411555.2 Juglans regia
ACACCACAGTGTAAAATACACTGTGGCCGTGGGTCACAAATACCAACTTTTCAACGGAGACAAACGAAGACCCAAAAATGGTAGGGTAGGGCCTAGAGAGGTCGGTGAAGCCAATGGTAGTAGCGGTTTGCCGTGGGTGGCGGCGCAAGGGTGTTTTTAGGCCAAAAATGCCGAAACCGGAGATGGGCTTGGTTGTGCTTCACCGGTGACGGATCGGAGCCGGGGTTGGGTCCATTGGGTTGCCAAGAGGTCGGGGATAAAGTGGTAGGAAGATGGTGGCCAATGGTGGCGCGACGGAAAGAATGCCGCGGCTTGAAGGGCTGCGTGGAGGAGAACGGTGGCGCGGATGGAGGTGAGGTTGGTAGGGTGAGGTCGCCGGCGGCAGGGGAACCGAATGGAGTGGGCGGTGTCGACCACGGCGGCTCGACGGCGGGGGGTTGGGGGAGTGGACGGACGCACGGGGAGAGAGAGAGGGAGGGGGCTCGCGCACGGGGGGAAATGCAGCGGGAAAAGAAAGAAAAAGGAAAGAAAAAGAGAAAAAGAAAAGAAGAAAGAGAGGAAAGAGAAAAATAGAGGGAAAGAAATGAGGTCCAGTCCTCATAAC
>NW_023350044.1:0-295 GCF_001411555.2 Juglans regia
AAAAAAAAAAAAAAAAAAACACAGGATTCCAGGAACCGGTTTAGATTCGACAATTGAATTTGATTATATTTGCAGTTGAATGGTATTCGTCTAAGGAGATGTTTGGATTCGAAGATGACTTGAGATGACTTGAGATGAGTTGAGATGGATTGTGAATAGTAGTGAGATGAGTTGTGAATAGTAGTGAGATTTGTGAGTTAAAGTTGCTGAATAGTAATGAATAGTAGTGAGATGAGTTGAGATGAGCTGAGATGAGTTGAGATGAGCTGAGATAACTTGTGAATCCAAACAAGCC
>NW_023350045.1:0-553 GCF_001411555.2 Juglans regia
TTCAAGGTCCACATGGGGTGCCATTTTGGAAAATTATAAGGAATTATGGGGTAAGACGGAGCTAGATCATATTTTGGCATTATTTGTTGTGTGGTGATAGGTTCCAAATGAAGTTTTCCCAGTGGTGTTAAGCGTGACTTGTGTCAAGGATGCTTCTGAGGTGAACAATTCGGAGATTGTAGGTGGCTTTTCTCGATGGAATAGATGCTTCATCGAAGCAGCGCAAGCTTGGGAGGTAGAAGCTCCAATGAATTTTTTCACCTATTGCACTCCACAAATTTATGAACAGAGGGTTGAAGATTCCATTCTGGGCCCCATGCAAGAAAAATGTGTTCAGCATTCGGTTTTTTTGTCACGTCATTATGAACAACACGCTCCCATGGAAGAAAATATAGAGAGCAAAGGCCCCTTTGAAAGCGAATTTCTTTGCTTTGACTGTATCTCTAGGGAAGATTCGCACCATGTAAAATTTAAGAATCTTCAACGAGGAAAGTAGTCTAAGCAGAAAATATGCTCTTAAAGGTGCTTAAGTCTTCCAAATATTCCTCCAAGG
>NW_023350046.1:0-311 GCF_001411555.2 Juglans regia
GATCTAAGGTTGTGTTTGGGTGACCAAGTATCCTCAACACTTTTCAAGTATTCTCGTACTTTTGAAAATACTTCACATACCAAACAACTTAAAATACTTTCAATGGGACCCACAAACTCACTTCAATCTCTACTCATAACTATTTACAAACATTCTATAATACTTATCACTATTATATATAAATAAAAAATAAAATCACTATAATATATAAATAAAAAATAAAATCACTATAATATTTATCACTATTAAATATAAATAAAAAATCATTATAATATATAAATAATCACTATTAAATATAAATAAAAAAATCA
>NW_023350047.1:0-517 GCF_001411555.2 Juglans regia
ATATATTAATATTTAATATATATAAAATATTTTGTATAAAACTTATATATAAAAATATTATTTTTTATTTTTTTTAATCAACTGGTCCGGTCCGGTTCGGTCCGGTCCAAAAAATTCCGGAACCGGAACCGGCCGGTTTTTACGTTTTAAAAACCGGTTCCGGACCGGACTGGTTCAAAACCGGTAAAACCGGTCCGGTTCGGTCCGGTCCGGTCCGGTTTTCCGGTTTTTCGGTTTGAGTTTACACCCCTACCGGTAAGATTCACATTTGAACTTTATTTTCATATAGTCTTTTTAATTAATTATTTGTTTAACATAATTTTTTTTCATGTAGAGATAACTTTGAAGAATATTTTAAATGAGATCGATTGAAGATTACTTGAAGTATTTTTGGACCAAAACTAGCTAATCCAAGAGTAAGACCATTTTTTCTTTTTCTTTTGTTTTTGTTTTTTTTGTTTTTTTTTTTTTTTTGTGGGCATGTTCTTCAATCTTCACTTTCTTTCTTAGCAATAGA
>NW_023350048.1:0-240 GCF_001411555.2 Juglans regia
AATAGTGATAAATATTTTTTATTTATATATTATAGTGATTTTTTATTATTTATATATTATAATGATTTTTTTTATATTTAATAGTGATAAATATTATAGAGATTTTATTTTTAATTTATATATTATAGTGATTTTATTTTTTATTTATATATTATAGTGATTTTATTTTTTATTTATATATTATAGCGATTTTATTTTTTATTTATATATAATAGTGATAAATATTTTTTATTTATATAT
>NW_023350049.1:0-492 GCF_001411555.2 Juglans regia
TTTTTTTCAGTCTATCATCTACACTGACATTTCTAACTAAGACTACTTAGTGGGAATTTTTCTATTTTATCAATAAAGACTAATGTATAAACATTTAAGCCTAACATTCATAGATGATAAAATAATACCACATGTTCAATTCACATATACATGTCATTACATTTAATATAACAAATTAAATAAAAGATCACATGTAATATAGCATAATGGAATAAAAAAAAATAGCATGAATATAACTATATATTCACATGTGATCACATTTAATCTAAAACATTAAATAAAAAATCACATGTAATATAACAATATATCTTAGCATATATTAAGCCATGCAAATTTCATCCCCTCTTTTTATTTTCTGTTAAAAAAAAATGCTTTAAAAAGAAATGCCAAGTTTTTTTTTTTTTTAACACTGAAGGGCCGAATGGCCCAAAAACAAATTGGGCCAAGCCCAGCCCATCAGGAAAACCAAAAAAAAAAAAAAAAAAAAAACCT
>NW_023350050.1:0-886 GCF_001411555.2 Juglans regia
TATAGTGGTTCGTCTGTCGTAGAACCTAAGCTATTGGTGTCCAAGCATGGGCAGGAGGGAAGGACGACCGGTGTTCCAATCAACCGCCCGACATACATTCAGGTTTGTGTGTGTAAAGTGCATGCAATTTTGTGTGTGTATCTGCATGCGTGATGTGGGTCATGTTTGTACGTTTGTGTGTGGGCGTGCGTGTGTGCCTGCCTGTGTGATGTGGGTCTGTGAGTTTGTGTTTTGGATGTGTGTGTGTCTGTTTGTGTTTCTGATTTGGCTATGTGTGGGTGCGTGGGTATTTGTTTTTGTGTTTTAGGTGTGTGTGTGAATGTGCAAACAAGTTTATGTGTGTGTGCGCGTGCGTGAGGGTTTGTGCGTGCGAATATATGAGTGTGCATGGGTGTGTGCGTGCGGGCGTGCGGGCGTGCGTGTATGTGTTGGGAGTGCGGCGAGTGGTGGTGTGTGCGTCTGGGTGTGTCATTGTGTGTGAGCATGTGTTTGTGTGCATGTGTGTTTGGTTGTGTCATTATGCATGTGGTCGTGAGTGCGCGTGTGGGTATATGTTTGTGTGTGTGAGAGAAAGAGTGTGTGGGTGTGGGTCTGTGTATTATGAGAGAGAGCGTGTTTGGCTGGGTAAATGCACACGAAGGCGTGTGTGTGGGTGAGTGCACGTGTGAGTGCGTATATGGGTAGAAGAGAAATATTCTTACCTGGGAGCCATGGGCGGGGCTCTTGTTGGACCCTAAGATGCCCAGGATTTATGCCGTCCGCTCGAGCTGGCCAATTTGTACATATATATATATATATATATTTAGAAAAAGTAAATTTCAGTAATAAAACGTCGTGGATTTTGGGACAATAAATAGGTTACTTCCCGAAACGACGTCGTTTTATC
>NW_023350051.1:0-286 GCF_001411555.2 Juglans regia
CATTGTGTGGTGTCGAGCCTGCCCCGCTAGGCATGGGAAATAAGAGAAGAGAAAATAGTAACAATCGGGACAGTTGTTGAGGTCTCAACCCCTTGGGAGCCAAGCCAAACCAGCAAACAACCCATCGTCGGCCGAGAGCACGCGTAGGAACCTAGTGCTAAGAAGCACCAAACACCATGCCACACTCACACCTCAAGGATGCCATGCACGAGGATCGAACCCCCACGAAGATCAACGCATCAAGAAGGAAACCGTATCAAGGTTCAACCCCATGGGAACAAGGCCA
>NW_023350052.1:0-228 GCF_001411555.2 Juglans regia
GGGGCTGTCAAGGCAAGCCATGGGGCGTGCCATGGGGCTGTCAAGGCAAGCCATGGGGCATGCCGGCGGGGCTGTCAAGGCATGCCATGGGGCTGTCAAGGCAAGCCATGGGGCGTGCGAGCGGGGCTGTCAAGGCAGGCCATGGGGCTTGCCACGGGGCTGTCAAGGCAAGCCATGGGGCGTGCCATGGGGCTGTCAAGGCAAGCCATGGGGCATGCCGGCGGGGCT
>NW_023350053.1:0-239 GCF_001411555.2 Juglans regia
CTGCCTTGACAGCCCCGCTGGAAGCCCCATGGCTTGCCTTGGCAGCCCCGTGGCAAGCCCCATGGCCTGCCTTGACAGCCCCATGGCTTGCCTTGACAGCCCCGTGGCAAGCCCCATGGCCTGACTTGACAGCCCCGCTCGCACGCCCCATGGCCTGCCTTGGCAGCCCCGTGGCTTGCCTTGACAGCCCCGTGGCAAGCCCCATGGCATGCCTTGGCAGCCCCGTGGCAAGCCCCATG
>NW_023350054.1:0-420 GCF_001411555.2 Juglans regia
ATTCATGACAGAATAAATTCTGTGTAACAGATAAATATGTAATGACTTGGCATGGCACATATGATAACATGCATACATACAATTTAGTTCTCTTACTTATCACTTATACACATTAAACTGATAGTAAGTTAAAAGCTAACTTACCTCGATCGTCGCGTTCTACTAGAATAAAGCGCGAAACACGAGGAACTGTAAAAGGTTATTCTAAAAGTTAGAAATTAATTACTAACAATTAGAAATGCGAAAAGAGACAACTTAGAGTAAAATTACCATTTTACCCCCTACATGTGGGCAAATGACCATTTTACCCCCTAAGTTAAGGATTTGATATCCTAATTCCAAAAAATTACCAAAATTTACATTCCTCATGTAAATTTTGTCCCAAACTCAAATCTCAACTCAGAAAAATTTAAAACCAAT
>NW_023350055.1:0-589 GCF_001411555.2 Juglans regia
AAGAAAAAAAACGCTTCCGCATCCTGCGGCAGCTATACCGACTTTTCACAATTTCCAAGTATATTACATTTTCATTTAGGAGAGACTACTAAAAATATGTGTTACAAATTATTATTGTTTCATTGTTTTTGTGTACTCTATTTTATACACCAATCATGAGGTTGAGTACCAGGCGCGTTTTTTTGTCGTGGGAATCGACGTAGACGGGGGAGACGGTACCAGCTGTTCTAATTTCTGTCACTCTAAAAAGTAAAGTCGGTAATAACGTAGAATTTAGATATCCATGGAAATTTTATTCCCATTACAGAATTCTCTTTTAGTTTTTCGCAAGATCGTTTGAAATTCGAAACGAAGGAAGAGAAAGCTACGAAAAGAAATAGATTTCGTCTAGGTCTATAAATTTTATACATAAGATTACTCAAAAAGCAATCACCCAATTAACACATAAATTTCACATTAATAAGTTCAAATACATTACAATATCGTGCTGTAATATAAAGACAATCGTTTCAATAGTTTTCGAGAAACCGCAATAACTAATTTGAGAGAAAAATGAAGATTAATCAAAAACTACTCATTTGATCGACAA
>NW_023350056.1:0-433 GCF_001411555.2 Juglans regia
CCCCCGCCCCGCACCATGCGGGTGTTGGGGGTTTTTCCCCCGCCCCCCGGCACAAAAACCCCCATCCGCCCCGCCCCCCGCCTAGGCACTACATTAAGTTAAAAAAAAAATGTTTTTGGTCTAAAAATATTTTTTTAGACCCAAATTATAATATAATTTAAATAATAAATTAAAATTTATAAATATAAAAAAAATTTAAACTCATTAGAGTTAGATTTTGGATTGATTTGGCCTCCTAGGCCAATCTTTATATAGGAGGTCAAGGCAAAACAATAGTCATCCTTAAGCAATGTGGGACTTAGCAATGTGGGACTTGAATATAATTTTAAGTCTTTTATAAATTGTGTATATCTATATACAATATATTTATTTAATATATATAAATAATTTTTTTTTTTTAATGTGGAGCGGGGGCAGGGGCGGGGCGGGGCGG
>NW_023350057.1:0-239 GCF_001411555.2 Juglans regia
AAGTATGCCATCTGTTACATGTATTTCATGTCATGTAATATTCACTATTCATGTTACGCCACGTTAAAAAATGTTGTCTGTTATATGGTATGCCATGTTACGAAATGTTGCATGTTACATGTATGCCATGTTATAAAATGTTCTCTGTTACATTTATGTCTCGAAGTATGTCATGTCTATCGTCTTAGTTCATGTCACGTTATGCTACGTCAGGACTTCTGTCTTTTATTTCACGTTCA
>NW_023350058.1:0-452 GCF_001411555.2 Juglans regia
TGTCAATCACGACCCTAAGCGCTAGGATGGGGTAATATCCTAGTGGAACTCCTTTGTTCACGCTGGAGTGTCTAAATAGGTGTGAAATTTCCTGGGTTGACGAAGTACAGTCAACAGGTTGCGAATGGGGCCTAATTAGCTGGTCACCGGAGCGCTCCAGGCACTAACGTCGATGGTGCCACACATTATGTTACGTGTGTCCACAGCAAGTGTGGCACAAACAGATAAGTCATGGGGCCACAACAACTGTAGAGCATGAAGTATGGGGCCACAACAACTGTGTAGTACGTATTAACATACTCACAGCTAGTATAGAAACCTGTGATGTGATGCGGTAATCGGCATGGACACACGGCTCAAGGGGACCTGTGTAGCACCCATATGGTCACTTTAATGATTAAGTCTATTGAATAAGATTTCAAGTTCATGTATTTCACGTTCAAGTCATGTTT
>NW_023350059.1:0-249 GCF_001411555.2 Juglans regia
CGTGCTTTTGGACAATTGAAACCACCCAAATTGGTTTCCTAAATTCATTCCAATACATCTTGGATGTGTTCCAAGCATCACCTATCGATTTTTGCCTATTTTCGTTTTTTTTTTATTTTTCGGATTTATTTAATCAAAAAAATTAAATAAAAAAATCCCGATGTCGAAAAATTGTGAGGCTTGCTCCTACTTCAAGATATGATTTTTCTAAGCATGCCTGCAAAAAATCTCGTCCAAATTCAAAGTATT
>NW_023350060.1:0-549 GCF_001411555.2 Juglans regia
TACCATACCCATTTTGGTGACATTCCTCATTCAAAGAGCAGACAGTAAAATTACAAATTTGAAGCACACCCTCAGAAGTGCTAGAAATTTATGGTAAAATTATCTCTCCATTCATTGTATGAAAAATAAACCATTATTGAAGATCATTCGACAGGGCATCACAATGATGTTGCTACCCCTATTAGTCTGTGACTCCAAGATTGGTCATCACCAAAAATAGGTACTCAATACTAGGGGAAATTTCCAGCCCAAAATCAATGGGGCTACCTACACTCTCACATCTGTCTAAAATGAAAAATACTCCTAATGCAAAATAATTCTAGTTTCAATTTATCTGGGCCATTATTAAATTATTCATAAATCATTACATGTACGACTCGTTTATTTTAGCATAAATGGTTCGCTTCAAAGAAGGGGCAAATAATTCATTAAAATCGACATTCACTACCATACCCATTTTGGTGACATTCCTCATTCAAAGAGCAGACAGTAAAATTACAAATTTGAAGCACACCCTCAGAAGTGCTAGAAATTTATGGTAAAATTATC
>NW_023350061.1:0-613 GCF_001411555.2 Juglans regia
AATTCTTTTATAATATAGATGACTTTCTTTCGCCGACGTTTCACTTGTACAGATTTCGAGGTAACTTTCTGTAAAGTTGACCGCTTTCTTTTCGGCATTCTCGAAAATAAGGGAAACTTTCTACAGAATTATCAAAAATTCATAAAAATTCAACAATTCGTCATTTCGAATGAAATCAAACACCTCCTCAACATTTCCCGTGATATTGGAATTTATTTTTGGTTAATAGCAACCAAGAATTTATTTAACGCAAGAACAAAAATTATGGAATACGTAAAAAAAATGACAACGAAGGAAAATAATTGTTGACATTGCCCAATTTAATATAGATTACTGTTGGCTACGTCCACAATTTCTAAGCAATTTCAATACACGTTTGCAAAAATACGTAACTTTCATTTTTAAATACCAAAAAACAGCAAAAACTGAGCGGCCAGAGGTACTTCACTTTCATCCCTCACCACGACTTTAAAAGGGGTTTTTTTGTTTTTTAAACCACCCTACAGCACTCAGAGCAGTCATAAGAAGCTACATTCCAAGTCCCATCAAAATCGGACCCATACGGACCGAGCCTATTCGGAACACAAAAATGACAATTCTTTTATAATATAGA
>NW_023350062.1:0-379 GCF_001411555.2 Juglans regia
TGGTTGAGCAGATGAAACAAAGTTTTGCTTAAGCGACATGATCTCACACCTTGATTCCTTCAAATCCAACAAACGTTCCTTATGGTGCCAAGTGTCTAAAATTATTCACTAAGTGTGGCCAAGATCTTGCCAAGTGTCCAAATAAAACTTCTCTAATCCAATTTGGACATTCCACACTGTAATTTCGAAACACTGCAATTGTGCGCTTATCGAGATTACTATTCGCTTCGAAAAAGTGAATCATAAACTTAGTACTAAAAATTCCTAAATATTCATATTAACCTTTAGTGAAAATCTTTTACCGAAATTTAACCTCGAAGTGCCCCTAAAAATAATTTCACAATTTCCAACAGACGTTTCGTCCGGAATTATGAAAATA
>NW_023350063.1:0-744 GCF_001411555.2 Juglans regia
ATAATATATAAATAATAAAAAATCACTATAATATATAAATAAAAAATATTTATCACTATTATATATAAATAAAAAATAAAATCTCTATAATATATAAATAAAAAATAAAATCATTATAATATATAAATAAAAAATATTTATCACTATTATATATAAATAAAAAATAAAATCGCTATAATATATAAATAAAAAATAAAATCACTATAATATATAAATAAAAAATAAAATCACTATAATATTTATCACTATTAAATATAAATAAATAAAATAAAATCATTATAATATATAAATAAAAAATAAAATCACTATAATATATAAATAAAAAATAAAATTACTATAATATTTATCACTATTAAATATTAAAAAAAATCATTATAATATATAAATAAATAAAAATCACTATAATATATAAATAAAAATATTTATCACTATTATATATAAATAAAAAATAAAATCGCTATAATATATAAATAAAAAATAAAATCACTATAATATATAAATAAAAAATAAAATCACTATAATATATAAATAAAAAATATTTATCACTATTATATATAAATAAAAAATAAACTACTATAATATTTATCACTATTATATATAAATTAAAAATAAAATCATTATAATATTTATCATTATTATATATAAAAGTAAAATAAAATCACTACAATATTTATTAATATTAAAAAATTACTATAATAAAATCATTATAATATTTATTACTAAAAATAAAATTACTATAATATT
>NW_023350064.1:0-435 GCF_001411555.2 Juglans regia
GCATAACATGGAGTGAAACACGCTTGGGTCCGTGTTTTACTTAACTTGCATAACATGGAGTGAAACACGCTTGGGTCCGTGTTTCACTTAACTTGCATAACATGATGTGAAACACGCTTGAGTCCGTGTTTCACTTAACTTGCATAACATGGAGTGATACACGCTTGGATCCGTGTTTCACTTAACTTGCATAACATGATGTGAAACACGCTTGAGTTCGTGTTTCACTTAACTTGCGTAACATGGAGTGAAACACGCTTGGGTCCGTGTTTCACTTAACTTGCATAACATGATGTGAAACACGCTTGGGTCTGTGTTTCACTTAACTTGCATAACATGGAGTGAAACACGCTTGGGTCCGTGTTTCACTTAACTTGTGGTTAACCACGCTTGAGTCCGTGGCACCGTAATATTTCTTAACTTTCTTAATGCATG
>NW_023350065.1:0-501 GCF_001411555.2 Juglans regia
TTTTACCTCAAGAGTTTTCCCACTCAAGTTCTTTAAGAACTAATTGACTCAATCAAGACAAAGCAACCTTGTTTTATCCCAACTAGTAATTAGGTCCAAGAAACAAGAACAAGAGAAACATGGAAGGAATGAAAAAAAAATAACACGTGAATCAAGGAAATTATACGAATAAAACAGTAACAATAAGACAAGATACCAACTAGAATCACCCCCTTTGATGATAAGGCTCAAGAAAAAAAATCTCGAATTTTTTTTTTTTTTTTTTTTCACGATTTTTTTCCCCTTTCTTTTCTTTTCTTTTCCTTTCACCAACTGATTTGATCACAATCCAGAATAAGCAGTTGAGAAAAACCCTAATAATAACTCAAAAATCCTTGGGCAAGTGATATACGGTAGTCCCTAGAACAAGAGATTTCAGCCAACACAAACCCTAGAACAATGAATTTCAGCAACCCTAACAATAGTGAAGAAATCTGCTAACCACCACTATTTTTTTTTTTT
>NW_023350066.1:0-284 GCF_001411555.2 Juglans regia
TTCACACCTATTTAGACACTCCAGCGTGAACAAAGGAGTTCCACTAGGATATTACCCCATCCTAGCGCTTAGGGTCGTGATTGACATGAATGACTTAACTGGCAGACATGACATTTCGTAACGTGACGTAACGTGAATGTGACATAAAAGACAGAAATCTTGACGTAACATAATGTGACATGAACGTAGGACGACAGACATGACATACTTCGAGACATAAATGTAACAGAGAACATTTCATAACATGTCATACATGTAACATGCAACATTTCGTAACATGGCAT
>NW_023350067.1:0-490 GCF_001411555.2 Juglans regia
AGCAAAAGGGCCACCTCACTCTTTCACTCTCACACTCCACCTTGAGAAAAGATCTTGGTCTGATTTTTATGAGAAGAAAAGGCCAACACTCAACCATTCCTTCAGTCCTATCACTTTACATAGCTTGTGTAAGAAGCTCTTCAGTCCACTTCCCACGAAAAGCAGCTCTCCTTTACACTTTTCCTTCATACAACACAAAAGACACTCTCGGACAGTTTTTCTTACCTCTTTTGAACGCCCGTTTCGAAGCTTTTATAAGTGTTTTCTCGCAAATTTTCCTTCATAAAAGTTCTTTCTTTTGGAGTCTAGTTTACGTGGATACCTTATTCGTTCCATTTGGAGATCATTTGGTTGGAAAAAAGTTGTTTAGACCCCAGAAAGGTCATTCTGGGCGATAAACTGGAGAGTGTGTTATATTTTGGAGTTTTTGACCAAGCTAATGAATAGATCTTGGTCCGAAATTTTTATGGAGTACTGTTAACATGTGTAT
>NW_023350068.1:0-408 GCF_001411555.2 Juglans regia
TCTATACCAGCTGTGAGTGCGTTAATACGTACTCCACAGTTGTTGTGGCCCCACGTATTCTACGTGTCACAATTGCTGTGTCTCACGTAGTGTATACTCCACAGTTGTTGTAGCCCCATGACTTATCTGTTTGTGCCACACTTGCTGTGGACACACGTAACATAATGTGTGGCACCATCGGCGTTAGTGCCTGGCGCGCTCCGGTGACCAGCTAATTAGGCTCTATTCGCAACCTGTTGACCGTACTTCGTCAACCCAGGGAATTTCACACCTATTTAGACACTCCAGCGTGAACAAAGGAGTTCCACTAGGATATTACCCCATCCTAGTGCTTAGGGTCGTGATTGACATGAATGACTTAACTGGCAGACATGACATTTCGTAACGTGACATAACATGAACGTGACA
>NW_023350069.1:0-428 GCF_001411555.2 Juglans regia
AAAACAAAAACGAGGGGTGCAACACGAGGACTTCCCAGGAGGTCACCCATCCTAGTACTACTCTCGCCCAAGCACGCTTAACTGCGGAGTTCTGATGGGATCCGGTGCATTAGTGCTGGTACGATCGCACCCATCAAACTAATTGCTTAAAATTCATATAATCCTTGAGCGACATACTAGCGTCCTTCCGATCCCAATCCAAACGGAGATCTCATCCAAACCCATGGCTACGCGATGGGCAGGCGAGATTTTCTCAAAAATCCACTCCCGAGTGGTCCTTCTTGTCAATTTATCTCGCAAGGCGGAGAAAACAAAAACGAGGGGTGCAACACGAGGACTTCCCAGGAGGTCACCCATCCTAGTACTACTCTCGCCCAAGCACGCTTAACTGCGGAGTTTTGATGGGATCCGGTGCATTAGTGCTGGTA
>NW_023350070.1:0-497 GCF_001411555.2 Juglans regia
TACCATACCCATTTTGGTGACATTCCTCATTCAAAGAGCAGACAGTAAAATTACAAATTTGAAGCACACCCTCAGAAGTGCTAGAAATTTATGGTAAAATTATCTCTCCATTCATTGTATGAAAAATAAACCATTATTGAAGATCATTCGACAGGGCATCACAATGATGTTGCTACCCCTATTAGTCTGTGACTCCAAGATTGGTCATCACCAAAAATAGGTACTCAATACTAGGGGAAATTTCCAGCCCAAAATCAAATACAGGGAATGGGGCTACCTACACTCTCACATCTGCCTCAAATGAAAAATACTCCTAATGCAACATAATTCTAGTTTCAATTTATCTGGGCCATTATTAAATTATTCATAAATCATTACATGTACGACTCGTTTATTTTAGCATAAATGGTTCGCTTCGAAGAAGGGGCAAATAATTCATTAAAATCGACATTCATTACCATACCCATTTTGGTGACATTCCTCATTCAAAGAGCAGA
>NW_023350071.1:0-345 GCF_001411555.2 Juglans regia
TCTTGAAGTAGGAGCAAGCCTCACAATTTTTCGACATCGGGATTTTTTTATTTAATTTTTTTGATTAAATAAATCCGAAAAATCAAAAAAAATCGAAAATAGGCAAAAATCGATAGGTGATGCTTGGAACACATCCAAGATGTATTGGAATGAATTTAGGAAACCAATTTGGGTGGTTTCAATTGTCCAAAAGCTCGAGACAAGTGTTCGCCCCCGTTCATGCACGTCGGGTGGCAACATTGGGGGGCCATGTTGTGAGTGTTGTATTGCAATCTTTTGAGGCAACAAGGAAGATTGCTTTTGTAGAGTTTGTGTGATCTACGGTGTTCTTCGTCGGACCTTTGT
>NW_023350072.1:0-390 GCF_001411555.2 Juglans regia
GTCCCTCTCGTTGCCCCTTGTCCTTGTCGGTGCTCATCTTTGGGTGCTGGCTGGACTCTGAAGTTGTCCACGTGTTACCATGCAAGCCTTCGAGTTTACGTTGGTTGTCATGGACCATGTGGGCGTTCTCGTGCTCTTGGATGCGGCACATTGTGTTGGTGTGGGGGGTCTCCGGCCTCTTTATCCCAAACCGAGCGTTCTCGTTTGACACGAACGATTGTCGTGCTCGCGTCTTGATCCTATCCTCCTTCCGGAGTGGTAGGTTTACGTGCGGTGCCGGCATCGCGAATGAATGCTACCTGGTTGATCCTGCCAGTAGTCATATGCTTGTCTCAAAGATTAAGCCATGCATGTGTAAGTATGAACTAATTCAGACTGTGAAACTGCGAA
>NW_023350073.1:0-257 GCF_001411555.2 Juglans regia
TAACCTCTTATTTTTGTCACTCTGCGCTCAATTGGTTTTCTACAAAGCTTGGGCAAAGTGGTAAAAATAGGAGTTGCTCCGATTCGCCCCGGGTTGGGGAATACTTACCCTATGGTCATGGTAGTACCACAGGACGCCCGCGTGGAAAAGACACCAACCTCTTATTTTTGCCACTTTGCGCTGAATCGGTTTTGTACAAAGCTTGGGCAAAGTGGTAAAAATAAGAGTTGCTCCAATTCGCCCCGTGTTGGGGCATA
>NW_023350074.1:0-228 GCF_001411555.2 Juglans regia
TCGTAGTGTACGAAGGGAGTACACGGGGAGTGTACTCCATGTGATGTAATAATGTACCATATGGCGGATATGCCATAGTAGTGATATGGTGAGTACGGATGGAGTGCATGTGGAATGTACTCCATATGATTGGGGATGCACCATATGGCATGTAGGCCATAGTGGTGATGGAGCGTATGTAAAGGGAGTACGAGGGGAACGTACTCCATGTGATGGAGTGATGTACCA
>NW_023350075.1:0-332 GCF_001411555.2 Juglans regia
CGCGGGCATCCTGTGGTACTACCATGACCATAGGGTAAGTATTCCCCAACACGGGGGGAATCGGAGCAACTCTTATTTTTACCACTTTGCCCAAGCTTTGTACAAAACCGATTCAGCGCAAATTGGCAAAAATAAGAGGTTGGAGTCTTTTCCACGCGGGCATCCTATGGTACAACCATGACCATAGGGTAAGTATGCCCTAACATGGTGCGAATCGAAGCAACTCTGATTTTTACAACTTTGCCCAACCTTTGCAGAAAACCAATTGAGCGCAGAGTGACAAAAATAAGAGGTTAGTGTCTTTTGTTCGCGGGCATCCTATCGTACTACCA
>NW_023350076.1:0-388 GCF_001411555.2 Juglans regia
TCCCCCTTGTCGTCTCGATTACACACCTACTTTCATCGTACACCATAGGTTGGAAGTGCTGCATAATACATTGCTTAATACAAGCAAGCAGTCTCTCGCCATTCATATTTCAGTTATTTTCCATTACAGCTGATGTCATTGTATATCAGCGCTGTAAAAATCTATCTGTTACAGAAGGTTTTCGCGGTTTTTATAAACAAAACTTTCGTTACGAAATCGAGCAATCACCCCAGCTGCGTATTTGGAAATTCGGGAAAAAGTAGAGCAACGCGAGTTGCATTTTTTACACCATAATGCATGATTAACTTCGAGAAGGGATTAAGGCTAATTTCACTAGTATGTTTCAAAAACCTCAATCTGTCCATTGAATGCCTTATAAAACAGCTAT
>NW_023350077.1:0-302 GCF_001411555.2 Juglans regia
GGGGGGTGGGGGTTTTCCCCCCCCCCCCCCCCCCCGGGGGGGGGGGGGGGGGGGAAAAACCCCCCCCCCGCCCCCCCCCCCGCCATTATATTAAAAAGAAAAATTTTTTGGTCTAGAAATATTTTTTTAGACCAAAAAAATATTTTTTTAGACCAAAATTATAATATATAATTTAAATAACAAATTAAAATTTATAAATATAAAAAAATTTAAACTCATTAGAGTTAGATTTTGGATTGATTTGGCCTCCTAGGCCAATCTTTATATAGGAGACCAAGGCAATACAATAGTCATCCTTAAGC
>NW_023350078.1:0-361 GCF_001411555.2 Juglans regia
CTTATACGTACTCCGTAAAAATTAATTAACCACGTACGTTTATATATCCAACTACATAATTAACAATAAATATCGTAAGATCTAATTATATATATATATATATATATATATATTTCCTACTAAAGTTCAAACAAAAACATGAAGATATCATGGATCTCAGAATATCCTACATACATATCCCCCCGAACCATTTTGTAGGTCCGTCCCTGCATAAGGTTGATCGATCATGCTAATTTATAATGTTATAACTCCCCTATGAAGGGCCCTAGCTATATATATATATATATATATATAGCCTTGGATAAATTAATTGCAATTTTGAACTAAATTATGAGGTGTGGAAACTTATATATATATATAT
>NW_023350079.1:0-528 GCF_001411555.2 Juglans regia
CGGAGTTGAAATTGATCACACTAAAGCGCTCGGTATAACTACTCATATGAAAGGCGTATGTTGCTTCGATTGTAACGAATTAAAGAGAAAGATGACTGTGGCTGGTTGGGCCAGCTATGGAACCGATATTTTGCCTGCTGCCACCACTAATACGGCAGTAGTTAAATTCAGCGTAAATGTGCCTCTGCGAATTATGTTGGGATTTTGCGAAGACTATAAGAAAGTAATTCTTAACGCTCGACACGGACTCACTTTTGTGCGTGGAGATTGCGATATCAACGCTTTACAAAGCCCGGAAAGACATAATGTTTGTAATAGTGGAATCAATATCGATAAAATGATTTGGTGGCTGCCTTGTGTTAGACCCTCAATGGCCGCTCAAATACCGCTTACTATGCTCGCGGGCAATGAAAAGGAGTTAGTGGCGCTACCATTTCGCACATGGTCCTATCACGAGTATCCTGCATTGTCAACTGGTACTACCGAATTCAATTGGACAATTACAACATTGGCATCGCGTGAGCGACC
>NW_023350080.1:0-377 GCF_001411555.2 Juglans regia
TACGGATCAACCGTGAACAGGGGCTGATCCGTAGCATTACTCTATAAAGAGAGTGTATTGTGTACGGCATTCGACACATGCAATGGAATAAGGAATCACTGAAAAGAAAAAAAAAAAAAAAAGGTGAAGGTTTAAAATATAATACTGAGATTTTTTTAATTAAGCTGAGATGAGATAGTTTGTAAAAAAATATATATTTAGATAGTGAGATGATATGAGATAGTTTTGACTTTTTAGAATTTGATAGAGGAAAATACTAAAACCACAACTGGATAATCCCAACTAACTTTTTTTTTTTTTTACTTAATGATTAAGTAAGTATTTTTTATTGATGTCGTGAATATTTAAAAAAAATATTTAAAAATGATAACAAAAAT
>NW_023350081.1:0-613 GCF_001411555.2 Juglans regia
TCTTCACGTTGATCGCGGTTCAGAATTCTATTGCAAGCCATTCAAAGAGATGTTAAAAGAATTTAACCCACCGATTAAGATGTATTCTACTGGATCGGAATTAAAAGCTAGCATCGTAGAACGTTTCAACCGCACTCTAAAAACACGCATGTTTCGCGAGTTTTCTGCCGTCGGTTCATTTCGTTGGATCGAGATGTTGCCTAAATTAGTTAAAGAATATAATAATAGTAAGCATCGGTCTATCGGTATGGCTCCAAACAGCGTGCGGCCTGAAGACGAACAATACCTCGTAAAAATAAACCAAAATCACGTTGGTAAAGCGAAGCAAGGAGAAATTAAATATCGCATCGGCGATCAAGTCCGTATTTCGGGACAGAAAGGCATATTTTCCAAGGGTTATTACCCTGCGTGGTCCGGTGCTCTATATACTATCGATAAAGTATGCTACAATACCAGCCCTATCACATATCATTTACGAGACTATCATGGTAAGCTCGTGCACGGTGGTTTTTACAATGAAGAATTAAAGAAAACCAATTATCCTAACATATATCTTGTCTATGAAACGTTAGATCGTAGACCTGGCGAAGAACTTGTAACTTATTTAGGTTTT
>NW_023350082.1:0-379 GCF_001411555.2 Juglans regia
AAAAAAACAAATAAGTAGAGTGAAACAGCGCCTTTTTGTTATAGACAAAACGGTGCCGTTTCACTTAGGTCTGGTAAGTGCCCCCCCTCAACTAATAGTGAAACGGCGCCGTTTCCCTATTAGTTAAGGTCCCCCCCCCCCCCCTTCCCCGCGTCTGCTTCCCATTTCTGCATTTCACTCTCCTTCTCGAACTCTCCTCTCTCACTCTCCGTTCTCACTCCCTGTCTCTGAGTCTCTCGCCGATCTCTCACACTCACTCTCTCTGACTCAGTCTCGCACTCGCATCCACAAGCCTCTCTCTCTCTCAGTCGAATCTCCGTCTCGCACGAGCAGCACCACCGCTGCCACTTCTCTGTCTCCGTCTCTCACTGGGATTTCG
>NW_023350083.1:0-356 GCF_001411555.2 Juglans regia
AATAATAGTCTATAAGGTTGTGATCAAAAGAGTGCTGGAGATTGAACTCCACCAATACAAGTAGTAATCTGAGGTAACTATTGTAATACCATCTACGTCGCACCGTCGCTTAGTCGGCCGTTTCCAGTTGGTCGATTCCCGGTTCTCCATCAGATCCTATAACAAAATCTACCATTCGGGGGGAATGGTAGTTGGGACTACCATAATGAGATTTGATTACAAATCTCAGCAAGTTAACGGAAAACTTCCACACAGGTTAATGATGCATGCATGGCAGTAAAAGCATGAATGCATAATCAAATCATAAGTAATCATAGCATAACTTGACATACAACATAACATAACTGGCATAACTT
>NW_023350084.1:0-298 GCF_001411555.2 Juglans regia
AATTTGAACATGAACTTGAGCATGACATAACATAAATGTGAACTTGGAACATAACATAACATGAACTTGAAACATATTCTTGTCTCATGGGATTACCATGATTGCGTGAACGTAAACTTGAACGTAACATAACGTGAACTTGAACGTGAAATACATGAACTTGAAATCTTATTCAATAGACTTAATCATTAAAATGACCATATGGGTGCTACACAGGTCCCCTTGAGCCGTGTGTCCCTGCCGATTACCGCATCACATCACAGGTTTCTATACCAGCTGTGAGTGCGTTAATACGTAC
>NW_023350086.1:0-373 GCF_001411555.2 Juglans regia
ATTGCAACTATTTTCGACCTAACCATTACCACTTGTTTTGGAATGGAAAATCAACCAAACTTACAACTCTGATGCTGACACAAAAGTCAATATCAATCTTTTTAAATAATGGAATGCTAGGATAAGTGCAAATGAGTTTTTTTTTTTTTTTTTCTTTTTTATTAGATAGTGAATTGAGACGAAATAAGTTGAAATAAATTGAGATGTTAAATAAAATATTGTTAGAATATTATTTTTTAATGTTATTATTATTTTAAAATTTGAAAAAATTGAATTGTTTATTGTATTTTGTGTTAGAATTTGAGAAATGTGTAATATAAGATGAGATGAAATGTTTTTTGTACCCAAACCTATGTATTTTTTAAACATCCTT
>NW_023350087.1:0-313 GCF_001411555.2 Juglans regia
ATAAATATTATAGTGATTTTATTTTTTATTTATATATTATAGTGATTTTATTTTTTATTTATATATTATAGTGATTTTATTTTTTATTTATATATTATAGCGATTTTATTTTTTATTTATATATTATAGCGATTTTATTTTTTATTCATATATTCTAATGATTTTATTTTTTATTTATATTTAATAGTGATAAATATTATAGTGATTTTATTTTTTATTTATATATTATAGTGATTTTATTTTTTATTTATATATTATAGTGATTTTATTTTTTATTTATATATTATAGAAATTTTATTTTTTATTTATATAT
>NW_023350088.1:0-311 GCF_001411555.2 Juglans regia
TTTCTTTTCTTTTCTCTAATTCATCCACAAACAGCAATATTCAATTGTGAAAACCAACCAATTGAATTCAAACACACAAACATGGACAATGAAATAGAAAAGAATCAATGGAACGACACTCCAAGCAATTGACAAACTTAGAGATGCGGGAAACCCTATAATTTTGAAACCCTAGGTGATGCAAATTTCAGCCAAACCCAAAACCCTAAGAATTTTTGCAGCCTACTTTTTGTTTCAATTTTTTTTTTTTTTTTTGGCAACCCTAGAACAATGAAGCCCTAGAATTAAATTTAAGGATGCTAAAATTAAAA
>NW_023350089.1:0-322 GCF_001411555.2 Juglans regia
TGTCAATCACGACCCTAAGCGCTAGGATGGGGTAATATCCTAGTGGAACTCCTTTGTTCACGCTAGAGTGTCTAAATAGGTGTGAAATTCCCTGGGTTGACGAAGTACAGTCAACAGGTTGCGAATGGGGCCTAATTAGCTAGTCATCGGAGCGCGCCAGGCACTAACGCCGATGGTGCCACGCATTATGTTACGTGTGTCCACAGCAAGTGTGGCACAAACAAATAAGTCATGGGGCCACAACAACTGTGGAGCATGAAGTATGGGGCCACAACAACTGTGGAGCATACACTACGTGAGACACAGCAATTGTGACACGTAG
>NW_023350090.1:0-322 GCF_001411555.2 Juglans regia
TGGTATTGATAATTAGCTTTTTCTTAATGGATAGTTTTAAGGGTGTTTTTAAACTTAGGATAGGAAGATCTTTGTTACAAGATTTTGGTTTATTCATGAGTTTTGGAACTTGAAAGAATTGCAACCAAAATAAGACAAATGGCCTATGTGGGTTTCGGCCATAGTGAGTTTTTCATAGTTGTGATTGGTTTTAAATTTTTCTGAGTTGAGATTTGAGTTTGGGACAAAATTTACATGAGGAATGTAAATTTTGGTAATTTTTTGGAATTAGGATATCAAATCCTTAACTTAGGGGGTAAAATGGTCATTTGCCCACATGTAG
>NW_023350091.1:0-325 GCF_001411555.2 Juglans regia
GAACATGCATAATTTGAACATGAACTTGAGCATGACATAACATAAATGTGAACTTGGAACATAACGTAAATGTGAACATAACATAACATGAACTTGAAACATATTCCTGTCTCATGGGATTACCATGATTGCGTGAATATAAACTTGAACGTAACATAACGTGAACTCGAAACATGACTTGAACGTGAAATACATGAACTTGAAATCTTATTCAATAGACTTAATCATTAAAGTGACCATATGGGTGCTACACAGGTCCCCTTGAGCCGTGTGTCCCTGCCGATTACCGCATCACATCACAGGTTTTTATACCAGCTGTGAGTGC
>NW_023350092.1:0-357 GCF_001411555.2 Juglans regia
TAGTTGTTTCAGAATCTCCATCAATAACATCTTCATCATCATTATCCACCTCATGCCCGGATTCTGATTCGTATTCATCTTCTGACTCGTCTTCTTCATCTTCCTCCAAACTGACTTGAATTGAATGATCATTTAATACAGACGGGTTGAGATGTACGGGTGGGACATAATTTTAATTATTATAATTCTTAAAGAGTTACTTTTATGCTTGTTATTACTTATATATTAATTATTATTATAAATATTTAATTATCATACTTAAATTTCAAAGGTTATACAATAATTTTAATTATTATAATTCTTAAAGAGTTACTTTTATGCTTGTTATTACTTATATATTAATTATTATTATAAATA
>NW_023350093.1:0-648 GCF_001411555.2 Juglans regia
TAGTGATTTTATTTTTTATTTATATATTATAGCGATTTTATTTTTTATTTATATATAATAGTGATAAATATTTTTTATTTATATATTATAGTTATTTTATTATAGTGATTTTATTTTTTATTTATATATTATAGTGATTTTATTTTTTATTTATATATTATAATGATTTTATTTTTTATTTATATATTTTAGTGATTTTATTTTTTATTTATATATAATAGTGATTTTATTTTTTATTTATATATAATAGTGATAAATATTTTTTATTTATATATTATAGTTATTTTATTATAGTGATTTTATTTTTTATTTATATATTATAGTGATTTTATTTTTTATTTATATATTATAATGATTTTATTTTTTATTTATATTTAATACTGATAAATATTATTGTGATTTTATTTTTTATTTATATATTTTTGTGATTTTATTTTTTATTTATATATAATAGTGATTTTATTTTTTATTTATATATAATAGTGATAAATATTTTTTATTTATATATTATAGTTATTTTATTATAGTGATTTTATTTTTTATTTATATATTATAGTGATTTTATTTTTTATTTATATATAATAGTGATAAATATTTTTTATTTATATATTATAGTGATTTTATTTTTTATTTATATATAATAGTGAT
>NW_023350094.1:0-304 GCF_001411555.2 Juglans regia
TTAATTTGTATAATTGTAAACTATTTATTGTAGCATAGTGTCTTATTGCCTTAGTGATGAATATTACTTAATTATTTAATAGTTAAAACTTAATATCTACTTATCAAAAAAAAATATTTCTTTTCTGTTTTTAATTTTATATTTTTTTAATATAAATAATGGGCCCAAAGTGGCCCAAAAACTGATTCTGGGCCATTTATGGCCCAGAAAAAAGTACTGGGCCGGAGGCCCAGTACTCAGTACGGGGGTGCGGACGGGTGGGGGTCCACCCCCGCACCCCGGGCAGCGGACGGGGGACCCCGCC
>NW_023350095.1:0-298 GCF_001411555.2 Juglans regia
CGAGCTCCGATACGGGCAGTGTCCGACGTGGCTCATTCCCTCCCTCGTTTTCGTGTATGCAGTGGAAGAGCCATATCCTGAAAATAGAAAAGGAAAAAAAAATTATTTACAATAATGCATTTTTTTGTATTAATTTTAACATGCTCTGCATTAACGTTCGAACGTTCGAACGTTAAAGATAAAAACGTTCGGACGTTAATTTATACGTTCGCACGTAAAATAATGTAAATAAATTTACGTTCAAACGTAAAACAAATACGTTCGAATGTACAGATGTACGTTCGAACATAAGCAGTAA
>NW_023350096.1:0-559 GCF_001411555.2 Juglans regia
TAGTGATTTTATTTTTTATTTATATATTATAATGATTTTATTTTTTATTTATATTTAATAGTGATAAATATTATAGTAATTTTATTTTTTATTTATATTTAATAATGATAAATATTATAGTGATTTTATTTTTTATTTATATATAATAGTGATTTTATTTTTTATTTATATATTATAGTGATTTTATTTTTTATTTATATATAATAGTGATTTTATTTTTTATTTATATATTATAGTTATTTTATTATAGTGATTTTATTTTTTATTTATATTTAATAGTGATAAATATTATAGTGATTTTTTTTTTATTTATATATTATAGTGATTTCTTTTTTTTTTATATATTATAGTGATTTTATTTTTTATTTATATATTATAATGATTTTATTTTTTATTTATATTTAATAGTGATAAATATTATAGTGATTTTATTTTTTATTTATATATTATAGCGATTTTATTTTTTATTTATATATAATGGTGATAATATTTTTATTTATATATTATAATGATGTTATTTTTTATTTATATATTATAGCGATTTTATTTTTTATTTATA
>NW_023350097.1:0-309 GCF_001411555.2 Juglans regia
CCCGTGGGCACCGTGCTAACCTCGCTGTGCATGCCATGGGGCTGTCAAGGCAAGCCATGGGGCGTGCCATGGGGCTGTCAAGGCAAGCCATGGGGCATGCCCGCGGGGCTGTCAAGGCAATGCATGGGGCAGGCCATGGGGCTGCCAAGGCAAGCCATGGGGCGTGCCCGCGGGGCTGTCAAGGCAAGCCATGGGGCGTGCACGCGGGGCTGTCAAGGCAAGCCATGGGGCTTGCCACGGGGCTGCCAAGGCAAGCCATGGGGCGTGCGAGCGGGGCTGTCAAGGCTAGCCGTGGGGCATGCCACGGGG
>NW_023350098.1:0-322 GCF_001411555.2 Juglans regia
TATTATAGTGATTTTATTTTTTATTTATATATTATAGTGATTTTATTTTTTATTTATATATTATAGCGATTTTATTTTTTATTTATATATAATAGTGATAAATATTTTTTATTTACATATTATAGTGATTTTATTTTTTATTTATATATAATAGTGATAAATATTTTTGATTTATATATTATAGTGATTTTTTATTATTTTTATATTATAATGATTTGTTTATTTATATTTAATAGTGATAAATATTATAGTGATTTTATTTTTTATTTATATATTATAGTGATAAATATTTTTTATTTATATATTATAGTGATTTTATTTT
>NW_023350099.1:0-319 GCF_001411555.2 Juglans regia
ATGCATGTGAATTGTGTTTGTTTTCTCATTTCTGTAATTATTTCGGTTTGGATTGGAATTGATTGTGTAATTAATTTGGATTGGAACCCCTAAATTAATTTAGGATTTCGAAATACCCTAAATTAATTTAGGGGATTCAAAGATTGAAACCCCTAAATTAATTTAGGGCTCAAATCCGAAATACCCTAAATTAATTTAGGGGATTCAAAGATTGAAACCCCTAAATTAATTTAGGGCTCAAATCCGAAACCCTAAATTAATTTAGGGGTTTCAATCTTTGAAACCCCTAAATTAATTTAGGGTTTCGAATACAGTCTGT
>NW_023350100.1:0-312 GCF_001411555.2 Juglans regia
GGTCCTTCTTGTCAATTTATCTCGCAAGGCGGAAAAAACAAAAACGAGGGGTGCAACACGAGGACTTCCCAGGAGGTCACCCATCCTAGTACTACTCTCGCCCAAGCACGCTTAGCTGCGGAGTTCTGATGGGTTCCGGTGCATTTGTGCTGGTATGATCGCACCCATCAAACCAATTATTTAAAATTCATATAATCCTAGTGCGACATACTAGCGTCTTTCCGATCCAAATGCGAACCGGCGATCTGATCGAAACCCATAGCTACGCGATGGGCAGGGCGCGATTTTCCTAAAAATCCACTCCCGAGTTGT
>NW_023350101.1:0-314 GCF_001411555.2 Juglans regia
TTCACGCTGGAGTGTCTAAATAGGTGTGAAATTCCCTGGGTTGACGAAGTACAGTCAATAGGTTGCGAATGGGGCCTAATTAGCTGGTCACCGGAGCGCGCCAGGCACTAACGCCGATGGTGCCACACATTATGTTACGTGTGTCCACAGCAAGTGTGGCACAAACAGATAAGTCATTGGGCCACAACAACTGTGGAGCATGAAGTATGGGGCCACAACAACTGTGGAGCATACACTACGTGAGACACAGCAATTGTGACACGTAGAATACGTGGGGCCACAACAACTGTGGAGTACGTATTAACGCACTCACA
>NW_023350102.1:0-306 GCF_001411555.2 Juglans regia
GTCCTTATTGTCAATTCCTCTCGCAAGGCGGAAAAAACAAAAACGAGGGGTGCAACACGAGGACTTCCCAGGAGGTCACCCATCCTAGTACTACTCTCGCCCAAGCACGCTTAACTGCGGAGTTCTGATGGGATTCGGTGCATTACTGCTGGTATGATCGCGCCCATCAAACTAATTATTTAAAATTCATATAATTCTAGTGCGACGTACTAGCGTCTTTCCGATCCAAATGCGAACCGGAGATCTGATCGAAACCCTTAGCTACGCGATGGGCAGGGCGCGATTTTCGAAAAATCCACTCCCGAG
>NW_023350103.1:0-342 GCF_001411555.2 Juglans regia
CCTAGTGGAACTCATTTGTTCACGCTGGAGTGTCTAAATAGGTGTGAAATTCCCTGGGTTGATAAAGTACAGTCAACAGGTTGCGAATGAGGCCTAATTAGCTGGTTACCGGAGCGCGCCAGGCACTAACGCCGATGGTGCCACACATTACGTTACCTGTGTCCACAGCAAGTGTGGCACAAACAAATAAGTCATGGGGCCACAACAACTGTGGAGCATACACTACGTGAGACACAGAAATTGTGACACGTAGAATACGTGGGGCCACAACAACTGTGGAGTACGTATTAACGCACTCACAGCTGGTATAGAAACCTGTGATGTGATGCGGTAATCGGCAGG
>NW_023350104.1:0-322 GCF_001411555.2 Juglans regia
GTTTTGTTATGAACAAATGAGAATATTTTGTTTATGTTTATCTCGAACATGTGAAATGATCTGAAGCCTTTCAGTATTTTGTTTTGATATGATGTGTCATCTGAAAACCTTGGCATGAAGTTCTGATTCTGTATATGTTTGTAATCAGATTTTCGATAAAATCCGTTCTGTTTCTGTTAAGGCCCAGCCACGGGTATAATGGTGGTTTATAACCCTATCACGGGGGTGAAACATGGTATACGGCCCAGCCACGGGTATAATGGTGGTTTATAACCCTACCACGGGGGTGAAACATGGAAAACGGCCCAGCCACGGGTATAAT
>NW_023350105.1:0-300 GCF_001411555.2 Juglans regia
GTGCTCATCTTTGGGTGCTGGCTGGACTCTGAAGTTGTCCACGTGTTACCATGCAAGCCTTCGAGTTTACGTTGGTTGTCATGGACCATGTGGGCGTTCTCGTGCTCTTGGATGCGGAACATTGTGTTGGTGTGGGGGGTCTCCGGCCTTTTTATCCCAAACCGAGCGTTCTCGTTTGACACGAACGATTGTCGTGCTCGCGTCTTGATCCTATCCTCCTTCCGGAGTGGTAGGTTTACGTGCGGTGCCGGCATCGAGAATGAATGCTACCTGGTTGATCCTGCCAGTAGTCATATGCTT
>NW_023350106.1:0-289 GCF_001411555.2 Juglans regia
ATGGTTTAATCTTATTCCAATGGCTTTGATATTTTTATTGGAAGATCCTAAGCATCTTATATACATGTTAGAATGTTATTTTGAAGATATTTGATGTTAGTTTCGAACATATGAAATTTTATGGAAGGAGATATTCGGTTAGGACAAAGTGATGATGTTCTTGGCTAAATTTATGTTTTGGTTGATGTTTACCCATGTGATCTTGAGTTTGAAGCTTGGATCTGTTTTAGGACACCTTTTTGAACCATGTGATGTTTTGGTTTGAAGATCACTTCTTTATAAGTCATGG
>NW_023350107.1:0-300 GCF_001411555.2 Juglans regia
ATAGACTTAATCATTAAAGTGACCATATGGGTGCTACACAGGTCCCCTTGAGCCGTGTGTCCCTGCCGATTACCGCATCACATCACAGGTTTCTATACCAGCTGTGAGTGCGTTAATACGTACTCCACAATTGTTGTGACCCCACGTATTCTACGTGTCACAATTGCTGTGTCTCACGTAGTGTATGCTCCACAGCTGTTGTGGCCCCATACTTCATGCTCCACAGTTGTTGTGGCCCCATGACTTATTTGTTTGTGCCACACTTGCTGTGGACACACGTAATGTAATGTGTGGCACCAT
>NW_023350108.1:0-311 GCF_001411555.2 Juglans regia
AAACTCGTTGCTTTGGTTTTGGATTAGGGTTTTTGTTTTGGAATGAATAGCTTACGTTTATTGTGCCCGATATCGCGTTCAATGATGTCGATTTAATGTTCGTAATTATGAGTTGTCGCTCATGGGTCTGTTTATTTTGACTGAAAGTTTCTATCTCGCTTTGTCTGGTTGTACCTCTGACCCTTGCAACCGACGTCAAGTACTGCGGTCTGTATCTCTCTCTAACCCTACGCCCTGTTCCTTCCTCAAATTCTGAATTTTTGTTTTTTTTTTCCTGCACAATCTGTTTTACTTTGATCACTTTATAATCG
>NW_023350109.1:0-305 GCF_001411555.2 Juglans regia
GGCCATGTAGGAGGGGGGAGAAGCCGTGGGAGAGTGAGAGAGAGTGTGCGTGCATGGGTGGCAGATCAGGGTTGTGGATGGCTGGGATGGCTGGGATGGCTTGGTGGAGGCTTGAGGAGGCTGAAGGTGGCGGTTACACGTCGTGGGTGGCGGTGCACGGTGTTTGTAACAGCCCGCTAGAAATTCATTGGTAGAATTTCTATTGACTTTAGGAATCTCGTGAAAACCCCATAAGTTTTTACGAATCGACCAATCGCATAGGTTTTAGTCTGTCAACATAGTCAGTATTATCACTCACTATGGTG
>NW_023350110.1:0-352 GCF_001411555.2 Juglans regia
GCCGGCACCGCACGTAAACCTACCACTCCGGAAGGAGGATAGGATCAAGACGCGAGCACGACAATCGTTCGTGTCAAACGAGAACGCTCGGTTTGGGATAAAGAGGCCGGAGACCCCCCACACCAACACAATGTTCCGCATCCAAGAGCACGAGAACGCCCACATGGTCCATGACAACCAACGTAAACTCGAAGGCTTGCAGGGTAACACGTGGACAACTTCAGAGTCCAGCCAGCACCCAAAGATGAGCACCGACAAGGACAAGGGGCAACGAGAGGGACAAATTCCATCTTTGTAGGTATGCAACACAGGAACCCTTCGGTAGCCCAACATGCTATTCACACGAGGAGCA
>NW_023350111.1:0-538 GCF_001411555.2 Juglans regia
ATAAATGTAACAGAGAACATTTCATAACATGTCATACATGTAACATGCAACATTTCGTAACATGGCATACCATATAACAGACAACATTTCTTAACGTGGCGTAACATGTGACAATGAATATTACATGACAAGAAATACATGTAACAGATAGCATACTTAACTTAACATGACATACTTGCAATGTATAGCATGTATATCAATACGTGACAGAATATCTTGTGTAACAGATGAATAATTCATGACAGAATAAATTCTGTGTAACAGATAAATATATAATGACTTGGCATGGCACATATGATAACATGCATACATACAATTTAGTTCCCTTACTTATCACACATACATATTAAATTGATAGTAAGTTAAAAGCTAACTTACCTCGATCTTCGCGCTTCGAGACAAAACTCAAGTGCGATCACGGGAAACTGAAAGTGGTGATTTCTAAAAATTAGAACTTAATCACTAACAATTAGGAATATGGAAAAATATCAACTTAGAGTAAAATTACCATTTTACCCTCTACATGTGGGAAAATGAC
>NW_023350112.1:0-308 GCF_001411555.2 Juglans regia
GATCTTATAGCCATAGGCTTGAATCTAGAGGGAGAAGAAGCTACTCCCTTAAGATCATGAGTTCAAGAGAATAAAGGTTAATCTTCTTTAAGGAAGGGACTAACCCACGCTGGTTTTGTGCATTTTCAAGAGAAGGAAATCATGGTTCAAAACCGGCGTGAGAATACATCTCTGAGAGGCGGGGGTTAGGAGACTAGGAATCCTCCCATGGAAGGGGGGTAGGCTATAGTTGAAGCCATTTGCTAGATGACTGAGGTGGTACGCACTTAGATAGAACAAGGACAGAACGATAGACAAGTACTGCCTAG
>NW_023350113.1:0-313 GCF_001411555.2 Juglans regia
GAAACTAGACTCAAAGACGAACAACTTATGTGAAGGAGTCATCGTGCAAAAATACTTACAAAGGGTCGTAAATGGCCACGCAAAATGTCCCAGAAATCTGTCCGAGAGAGCTCTTTTGGATTTCTCTCTAACAACGGGGGAAAGGAAGTGATAAAATAGAATGAAAAGTGCCTTGCACGACTATAGACTCCTGGAGGGGGAAGTTGTGGGCTGGAATGAACCTTGATTGGAGGTGGCTATGTGACATAAAGTGGAGAATAGTGAGGTGCAAAGACTGCCTGCAGCAGCTGTGAAAGATGGAGGTTGATGGAGT
>NW_023350115.1:0-306 GCF_001411555.2 Juglans regia
TCATGATTAAACTAAAATTTTTCTTCTACTACACTCATAACATATTCTTAAGAATAATCATGTTTTGAATCATGAACAAAAGTCATCAAAATCACTAAAACCATACTTGAACTTTTTGGTTTCTCTTCAAAGTTCAAAACAGAATTTTGCTTCTAACTTGTTTTGATCAACCTCTTGATCCATGACTTATAAAGAAGTGATCTTCAAACCAAAACATCACATGGTTTAAAAAGGTGTCCTAAAACAGATCCAAGCTTCAAACTCAAGATCACATGGGTAAACATCAACCAAAACATAAATTTAGCC
>NW_023350116.1:0-292 GCF_001411555.2 Juglans regia
TTTTAAAAAAAAAAAATTAAAAAAAAAAAAAAAAAAAAAAAAAAAAAAAACTTTTGCCTTTCGGTAGAAGTTTTCGGTGGAAAACTTCTGTAGGAATAGCAGTGCTCTTTCGTTAAATAGGAAGATCGTGACATTTTCGAAGGCTGAGCTTTGACTATTCCACCGCATGGCTAAGTACGTAGAATTCCACGACGTACGTAATTAGTGTAAAGCTAGTCATGTTTTGACCACGCGAAATCTGAAACATACATGATCACGCGACACGCAGGCCGATATATATATCGAAGAGTCC
>NW_023350117.1:0-304 GCF_001411555.2 Juglans regia
AGAGACGGCTAAAAGGAAAGGGTACATCAAGGTATACTTCGGTTTCTAGTACTTCTTGGAAACCAAAGTGGGACAAAAATGATCAAGTTGTAGCAAAGGAGAAGACCGAACCACCAAAGGGAAAAGATTTGGGTGAGGCTGAAACCTCACGAAAAAGTGAGAATGAGCTTAATAGTAAGAGTGAAGGTGACAGTGAAAGTGAGATTGTGCTGAAAAGAAAGAGTGAAGGTGAGATTGAGAAGAAAAGAAACAGTGAGACCGAAATGGAGAAAGACCGAAAAATGAGAGAGAAAAAAGAAGAGGG
>NW_023350118.1:0-305 GCF_001411555.2 Juglans regia
GACTAAGACCTCAAGTAAAAGAGAGAATGAGTTGAAAAATAATTATGAGGTCGAGAGTACAAAAAAAGATGAAGAAAAAGAGAGTGACAGAAAAAAAGAGAGTGAAAAGAAAAAAGAGTGTGAAAGGGAAAAAGAGAGTGAAAAAAAAAAGAGAGTGGAAAGAAAAGAGAGAGTGAAAAGAACAAAGAGAGTGAGAGGAAAAAAGAGAATGAGGCCGAAACATCAAAAGAAAGAGAGAGAGAAAAAGAAAATAGAGAGGTGGTTGAGAGTCAAGAAAAAAGAGTGGAGACACAAGAGGAAAAAGA
>NW_023350119.1:0-401 GCF_001411555.2 Juglans regia
ATTAGTTCCTTTAGTATATGATACAAGACACTTTTGAACTTTGTACGACGAATTTTGAGGTTCGCCATCCTCTGGCTATTTCCAATTATCCTGTCGGCTATTATCTCCGCCTCAGTTTGATCTTCCGCTTCAGACTGCCATTTTTCACATAATGAATCTATTTCACCCCACAATCCTTCATCCGCCTCCGCATCTTGTTCCGTTAAACTATTGACTTCATGTTGTACATTGTTTAGTTCACGAGAAGGGTCCTCTTCAGGCGGTAGCTCCTGATCTCCTATATGACCTTTATCCTGTTCTCTTTCCACAAACTTAGAAATGTATTCATGAATTATGGAGCACCTAATAACATTCTTCAAGGCGGAGAAGTTTGGGCCAGATGCCCAATATGCTTGACATGA
>NW_023350120.1:0-332 GCF_001411555.2 Juglans regia
GGCCGGAGGTGGAGCGACGGCGGCGCTGGAGCGAAAGTGGCGCCGCGGCTTTGGAGGGTGCGTGCGGGCTACCGGCGGCGAGATAGGGGCTAGGATTTGGAGGGTGAGGTCGCCGGCCGGTGGGGGAGCTAGTCGGCCGGGCGGTGTCGACCACGGCGGCTCGACGGCGGCGAGCTGGGGTGGAGCCGAAGTCGCACGGGAGAGAGGAGAGAGTTGGGTCGCGCGGGAGGGGGGAGGGGCCGAAAGAAAAAAATAGGGAAAAAAGAAAAAGGAAGGAAAAGAAAAGGAGAGGAAAGAAAGAGAGAGGAAAAGAAATGAGGTCCAATCCTCAT
>NW_023350121.1:0-300 GCF_001411555.2 Juglans regia
CCCTTTTAATCCGATTTCTAGCATTGTGTTTAATCACTTGATTAAATCACTTCCACATGCTATTAATTAATCAAATCCTTGTTATGACATCATTATTCAACCTTTTAAACCTTGAGAATTTGATTGGGCCAAGAAAAATTGATTTTGGGATTGATAGCTTCTCAAACCCTAACCAAACCCCCTTTAAACCCCAAATTGAAGCCCACTTGGTGGGGCCCACCAAGGCCCACGAAATTGGCCACCTTGGCAAAGCTTCTTGGAGAAGTTTCCTCCCCCACATGGCAGACCATCCACTGCCAT
>NW_023350122.1:0-301 GCF_001411555.2 Juglans regia
AGTCTGAATTAGTTCATACTTACACATGCATGGCTTAATCTTTGAGACAAGCATATGACTACTGGCAGGATCAACCAGGTAGCATTCATTCTCGATGCCGGCACCGCACGTAAACCTACCACTCCGGAAGGAGGATAGGATCAAGACGCGGGCACGACAATCGTTCGTGTCAAACGAGAACGCTCGGTTTGGGATAAAGAGGCCGGAGACCCCCCACACCAACACAATGTTCCGCATCCAAGAGCACGAGAACGCCCACATGGTCCATGACAACCAACGTAAACTCGAAGGCTTGCATGGT
>NW_023350123.1:0-306 GCF_001411555.2 Juglans regia
TGGTACTACCATGACCATAGGGTAAGTATTCCCCAACACGGGGCGAATCGGAGCAACTCCTATTTTTACCACTTTGCCCAAGCTTTGTAGAAAACCAATTGAGCACAGAGTGACAAAAATAAGAGGTTGGAGTCTTTTGTTCGCGGGCATCCTATGGTACTTGATGCAAACCAAGAAGTTGGACATGCTAATCATACAAGTGGGAATGGAGCTGAATTTGTACAAGACCCTTTGTCATTTCCTAGTGGCCCAATTACAAGACTTAGAGCCAAACGTTTCAAGGAAGCACTAAATGGGCTAATCCAA
>NW_023350125.1:0-293 GCF_001411555.2 Juglans regia
CTTTGTGGATGCCATTCGAAGAAGCAAGGTACCAGTGTGTTAATAGCACATCTAAATGGTTGCCAACGATATAAGATAGCGAAGGGATTGCAAGCCACTGATCAGACCAACCTCAGTTACCAAACTTCTACAGCCACTTACCAAACTTCTACAGCCACTGATGGTACACAGACTAAGAAATTGGTCATCCCTCAATACAGTGAGAAGATGTTGAGGGACATGCTTGCAGAGATGATAATTACTGATGAGATGCCATTTACCACTGTCGAGAAAAAAGGCTTTCGAAAGTTTCT
>NW_023350126.1:0-314 GCF_001411555.2 Juglans regia
TAAAACTATTATCATAAGTGAATCCTACTAAGGCCAAAGCTTCTCCCACACACTGTACTCTTCCGAACACAAATTTCATTGTAACATTCGAATCAAAACAAACTCCAAATACTTGGGATACTAATTCATCAACCTTGAATATCCTTGTAACAGCCCGCTAGAAATTCATTGGTGGAATTTCTATTGACTTTAGGAATCTCGTGAAAACCCCATAAGTTTTTACGAATCGACCAATCGCATAGGTTTTAGTCTGTCAACATAGTTAGTGTTATCACTCACTATGGTGCTAGTAATATGAGTTTAATTATTTGAGG
>NW_023350127.1:0-301 GCF_001411555.2 Juglans regia
GAAAAATCAAAAAAAATCGAAAATAGGCAAAAATCGATAGGTGATGCTTGGAACACATCCAAGATGTATTGGAATGAATTTAGGAAACCAATTTGGGTGGTTTCAATTGTCCAAAAGCACGAGACAAGTGTTCGCCCCCGTTCATGCACGGCGGGTGGCAACATTGGGGGGCCATGTTGTGAGTGTTGTATTGCAATCTTTTGAGGCAACAAGGAAGATTGCTTTTGTAGAGTTTGTGTGATCTACGGTGTTCTTCGTCGGACCTTTGTGTGCTTGACATGGTAGGCAAAGCACCACGGGT
>NW_023350128.1:0-301 GCF_001411555.2 Juglans regia
ATTTGGGTGGTTTCAATTGTCCAAAAGCACGAGACAAGTGTTCGCCCCCGTTCATGCACGTCGGGTGGCAACATTGGGGGGCCATGTTGTGAGTGTTGTATTGCAATCTTTTGAGGCAACAAGGAAGATTGCTTTTGTAGAGTTTGTGTGTTCTACGGTGTTCTTCGTCGGACCTTTGTGTGCTTGACATGGTAGGCAAAGCACCACGGGTGTGTCGCGGCGTGCCTTGGGGCAAGCCATGGGCCAAGCCATGGGGAGCCATGGGGCTTGCCACGGGGCTGTCAAGGCAAGCCATGGGGCT
>NW_023350130.1:0-301 GCF_001411555.2 Juglans regia
CATCTCAAACCCTAACCAAACCCCCTTTAAACCCCAAATTGAAGCCCACTTGGTGGGGCCCACCAAGGCCCACGAAATTGGCCACCTTGGCAAAGCTTCTTGGAGAAGTTTCCTCCCCCACATGGCAGACCATCCACTGCCATTGGCTGCCCCCAATAGTGCCTTGATGTGAAGGAGAAATCCACTCCATCAACCTCCATCTTTCACAGCTGCTGCAAGCAGTCTCTGCCCCTCTCTATTCTCCACTTTATGTCACATATCCACCTCCAATCAAGGGTCATTCAAGCCCATAACTTCTCCC
>NW_023350132.1:0-316 GCF_001411555.2 Juglans regia
GTATGTGTTTGTTGTTACCCGTTCTAACACTGTGGATGATTGCAGCCCCCACCAATGCCACATTTTCCAGCAACTTTCATGTACCCTCCGTCGACTAATGCGGAGAGTTCGGGCCATGTTCAACAAACGAATCAGGTATATTTATTCATTTCTTAAATTTTTTTTTTTTTAATTTTTTTTTGTATGTGTTTGTTGTTACCCGTTCTAACACCGTGGATGATTGCAGCCCCCACCAATGCCACATTTTCCAGCAACTTTCATGTACCCTCCGTCGACTAATGTGGAGAGTTCGGGCCATGTTCAACAAACGAATCAG
>NW_023350133.1:0-301 GCF_001411555.2 Juglans regia
TTCTCTTGTTACCAGGCATGCACTCAATACAAAAATTAAGATGGATGATATAGAGCAGCAGAGTGAGAATATTTTTCATACTAGATGCCACATCAACAACAAGGTATGTAGTATGATCATTGATTTGAGGAGTTGTATTAATTTGGCTAGCACTAATTTAGTTGAGAAATTGAATTTACGTACCTTGAAACACCCTAGACCATACATGTTGCACTGGTTGAGTGATTGTGGGGAGGTTAGGGTAAATAAGCAAGTGCTAGTTTCTTTTTCAATTGGGAAATACCAGGATATGGTGCTTTGT
>NW_023350134.1:0-4163 GCF_001411555.2 Juglans regia
AAGCTAGGTTTACCTCCATGGTTTGGCTCGGGTCTTTGCATCGTCAGATTTGTGCATAGACCATCTATTCACAGACCCATGTGCCACAGTGGCGGTGATGGGTCATAAAGATCTGTGCTCAAATCTTTAGAGATATGTGGGCAAATCTTTATGGCCCATGGTTGCGACCGTATGTCATAAAACTTGCAGACCCACAATTGCAGTCATGAGTCTTTAACTTACATATCCATAACGTCAATTGTGGTCTGCTGGGCCGTAGAGATTCACGTCCAAGTTGTCGTCGTACCATTGTAGACTGCAGCTTGGCCGTTAGCTACGACAACGGAGAGACTTATGCTTGATTTGGATAGTGAGTTGAGATGAGATGAGTTGATATTATTTGTGAATAGTTGTTAGATATTTGAGTTGAGATGAGATGAGTTATAAATGATTTCAGTTAAAATGTTTTATGGAGTTTTGGGAAGGGAGTGAGAAAAAGTTAAATAAAAATATTATAAAACTAAAATATTGTTAGAATATGATTTTTTTAATATTATTTTTATTTTAGAATTTGACAATTTTGAATTATTTTTTGTGTTTTGTTTGGAAGTTTGGAAAACTTGTAATAATTAGATGATGATTAGATGAAAAATTTAAAAATTCACAATTGAAAAGTGTTTGTGTTTGTGGTGTTTGGATATTGAGATGAGATGAGATGAAAGCATCTCTTTATCCAAATCAGAAGTTAGAAAAGAACGAGAAGAGAGGATGGTGGGGCGTGAAAGGAAGGGAGAGAATAGAAGAGTGGAAGAAGAGGAGAAGAGAGGATGGTGACAACTGCTGGGGCATGAAAGGAAGAGAATAGAATAAGGGAAAACTCGTAGAAGTGAAGAGAAGAGGAATGGAGGACAGTAGGTGGGAAGGAGAAAAATGAGAGGAGAGAGAAAAAAAAGTAGTACTTATTATTAGGGCTTTTTTTTAAAAACAAAAAAATATAAATGATTTTATTATATATATATATATATTATACTTATGAATATATAGGGTTGGGTGGATGGATGAAATTCGGGTGGGCTCAAGACCTAGCCTGTCACTAGCATGCCCATTGTATGCGGGTGGATGCCTTCGCCTATCCAATAGAGGGCCTGATTTGGATAGCAAGAGCCTTCCATTTTATCTCATTTCAACATTCTAATATCACAAATATAAATATTTTTTAATTTTAAAATTTTGATTTTTTCATCTAATCTTAATCTAATAATTACAACTTTTTCAAACTCGCAAGCAAAACACAAAAAATAATTCAATTTTGTTAAATTCTTCAATAAAAATAATATCAAAAAATAATATTTTAAAATTAGTTTAACTTTAGAATTTTTTTATTTAATTTTTTTTCTCTTATTTTTTAAAACTGCATAAAATATCTCAACTTTAATTATCTCACTATTATTTATAAATTATTTTATTACTATTTAAATATCACCTGATCGCATTATCCAAACAATAACATACGTTATGATTAAAATGTAGTGGCCCAATCAATTTCTGATAAGTTTTCTCTCATTCTTGCAAAACCCATCACTGCTTCCAGGACTTCAATCCGTATGCTGATGGGAGGGGGGTTGGAGCTTCGGCTCCACCCACCTCCCTCCTTTGTTAGCCTCAGTTTCTGCCTTGGTTCGTTTTTTTCCTTTTTTCTAGTTAGCTTTTACCCGTTAGCACCGTAACTAGTCGATCTGCTGCTTTTCAACGAGCAAAGTCCAACATGCACCCTGCCATCAGCCTCCCCAGGCGCCGATCTTCAAGACAGCAGAAGAAATTTGGCCATACGAGCAGCGTGTAAGCCTCACGCATGGCTTATGCCGTGCATGAGTTTCACTCGCCGTCATGCCTGACAAAGTTTCCTGCCGCCACGCACGGTATCATCGGGATCAGCGGCGTCAAGTCTTTAGAACTCGACCTTCCACTCATCTCCAGGTGTGGCACATGTATTGCACGCGCCGCCACAGATAGTGGTGGCCCCTCGCTGGCGATTCGTCTCAATTTCTGGTTGCTTTCCTATGTTTCCGCTTTCCTTAACCGATAATCAAGTGAAAGTGGATAAAGTTCCTTTCAACCAGTCTAGATCAACATGTTGCAGTACACAACCCTTTAATACGGCTTCTAGGTACAACTTTATAGTCTGTTTAGCAGACTATTTAAAAACCGTCACCAAGCGGTCTTTCCTTATGGAAATTGGGTGGGAGCTATTTATTTGACTCCAGAACCTGCCTTTTATTTTTCTTTTCTGTATTGTAATATGTTGGTTTTAGAAAGATTGTAGGGACTTTTATCTTAAACTTGTATCTTATAATCGTTAGTTTATCTATAAATGTCTTATTTGCTTGAAAAAAAAAAAAAAAAAAACATACGGTATGATTAATGCGTGAGAAAGAAGATTGGTGAATGGTTTTATGTATCCGGTGCCCTCCAAGGGACCCGCCCTTTAGCTGGTTTTCTTCTGTGAGGAAGAAAAATGGGTACAAAGTACTGTCCAATCTCCAATAATTTTATTACCTTGTGATGGAGTTCAGGGTGGCAAAGTTGCAGTCTAGCTCTGTTGATATTGTACTAAAAGTGCTCTGCACCTTTTAACGTGTGATGTTGTATTATTCACCAATGGCACCGACGTGTATTCAAGGGTTACCCTATATAAATTAATATCATTACAAGAGAGAGAATTCTTAAAATAAGAATTAAGAAAAATAGTAATAAATTCAATAAATGGATTTTCATCCATGTTAAAGGAATGGAATTGCTATATCAAGAGATTTACTATTTATTATACGCTATATATTATATTTTTTTATTTTTTAAAATTTTTAATTTTTATTTTTGGTTTTATTCTTCTTAAACAGTAAAATTTAATGAATTTTTCTACTCAACATCTATATATAATATATTTGATAAGAGAAAAAAAAAATATATGATATGTAGTGAATGGTATGTGAACATAATGAATATAATTTTTTAGTGTGGTGTGTGGGGATGATAACTAGTAAAACTCATGAATGTGTACTTGGTTAGTGATATAAGATAAAATAATCTATAAATAATAGTAAAATGAACTGAATTAAAATATTTTATGAAGTTTTGAAAATAGAGAAAGAAAATTGAATTAAAATATTATAAAGTTAAAATATTGTTAAAATATAATTTTTGTTTTGAGATTTGAAAAAGTTGAATTATTTTTTGTATTTTGTCTGAAGTTTGAAAAAATTGTAATGATTTAGTAATAATTAAATAAAAAAAAGTTAAAATTTGAAATTGAAAAATATTTTTGTTTAAATATTGAGATGAGATGGGATGGGATGAGAGACTCTTGCTATCCAAACCAGGCCTTAGGAACTGTCTATGAAGATTTTTAGTAGAGAAATAATATTTACAGTTATAAAGTGCGTAAGTCTCACACACTCATTTTGAAAAATGTAAATAAATATGAGACTCATGTGAAAAATTTAATTTTGTAATAGTAGACCTTACTTTTTTTTTAAAAAAAATGTGCAACACTTGCATAATCTATAATTATATTTATTATTATTATTATTATTATTATTATTATTATTATTGTTATTATTATTGTTATTATTATTGTTATTGTAATTGTTATTATTGTTATTATTATTATTATTATTATTATTATTATTATTATTATTATTGTTATTATTATTATTATTATTATTATTGTTATTCTTATTATTATTATTATTGTTATTATTATTATTATTATTATTATTATTATTATTATTATTATTATTATTATTATTATTATTATTATTATTATTATTATTATTATTATTATTATTATTATTAGTATTATTATTATTATTATTATTATTATTATTATTATTATTATTATTATTATTATTATTATTATTATTATTATTATTATTATTATTATTATTATTATTATTATTATTGTTATTATTATTATTATTATTATTATTATTATTATTATTATTATTATTATTATTATTATTATTATTATTATTATTATTATTATTATTATTATTATTATTATTATTCTTCTTATTATTATTATTCTTATTATTATTATTGTTATTATTGTTATTGTTATTGTTATTATTCTTATTATTGTTGTTATTGTTATTGTTATTGTTATTGTTATTGTTATTGTTATTGTT
>NW_023350135.1:0-298 GCF_001411555.2 Juglans regia
ATTAAACCAAAATTTTTCTTCTACTACACTCATAACATATTCTTAAGAATAATCATGTTTTTAATCATGAACAAAAGTCATCAAAATCACTAAAACCATACTTGAACTTTTTGGTTTCTCTTCTAAGTTCAAAACAGAATTTTGTTTCTAACTTTTTTTGATCAACCTCTTGATCCATGACTTATAAAGAAGTGATCTTCAAACCAAAACATCACATGGTTCAAAAAGGTGTCCTAAAACAGATCCAAGCTTCAAACTCAAGATCACATGGGTAAACATCAACCAAAACATAAATTTA
>NW_023350136.1:0-300 GCF_001411555.2 Juglans regia
GTGTCAAACGAGAACGCTCGGTTTGGGATAAAGAGGCCGGAGACCCCCCACACCAACACAATGTTCCGCATCCAAGAGCACGAGAACGCCCACATGGTCCATGACAACCAACGTAAACTCGAAGGCTTGCATGGTAACACGTGGACAACTCCAGAGTCCAGCCAGCACCCAAAGATGAGCACCGACAAGGACAAGGGGCAACGAGAGGGACAAATTCCATCTTTGTAGGTATGCAACACAGGAACCCTTCGGTAGCCCAACATGCTATTCACACGAGGAGCAAAAATGAGGAGGAGCACG
>NW_023350137.1:0-300 GCF_001411555.2 Juglans regia
TTTTTTTGATTAAATAAATCCGAAAAATCAAAAAAAATCGAAAATAGGCAAAAATCGATAGGTGATGCTTGGAACACATCCAAGATGTATTGGAATGAATTTAGGAAACCAATTTGGGTGGTTTCAATTGTCCAAAAGCACGAGACAAGGGTTCGCCCCCGTTCATGCACGTCGGGTGGCAACATTGGGGGGCCATGTTGTGAGTGTTGTATTGCAATCTTTTGAGGCAACAAGGAAGATTGCTTTTGTAGAGTTTGTGTGATCTACGGTGTTCTTCGTCGGACCTTTGTGTGCTTGACA
>NW_023350138.1:0-301 GCF_001411555.2 Juglans regia
TGCTAGAAAGCAATCGAGAATGTAGGAATCACCCCCACGAAAACGAGCCCAAAAAACGGTCGTCGGGACATGGTCGGCCGGCGGCGGCCGCCGCCACAACCACCGCCGGCGGCGGTGGAGACGATACCCCCCCGCCGGTGGCATGGGGGGGGTGGCACACGCCCTTTCCATGGGCGCCAGGGGCATGCCCATGTGAGGGGGGCGGCATGGTCAGCCCTCCTGGCTGACCATGTTGGGGCTTGCATGCCCCCCCTAAAGAGCATTTAGAGCCAAATCCCAACCGGCAGGAGGAAACATCAAA
>NW_023350139.1:0-308 GCF_001411555.2 Juglans regia
CATGGCATCCTTGAGGTGTGAGTGTGGCATGGTGTTTGGTGCTTCTTAGCACTAGATTCCTACGCGTGCTCTCGGCCGACGATGGGTTGTTTGCTGGTTTGGCTTGGCTCCCAAGGGGTTGAGACCTCAACAACTGTCCCGATTGTTACTTTTTTCTCTTCTCTTATTTCCCATGCCTAGCGGGGCAGGCTCGACACCACACAATGCTTCCACACGCTCAGCTAGCCTTGTGCTTGGTTGGGGTGTGGTTCAATTTGTTTGATGTTGTGGTCTGGCGGACGTAACGGCGTGTGAGTGGTGACAAGGTT
>NW_023350140.1:0-345 GCF_001411555.2 Juglans regia
CTTTGGAAAAAAAACATCCAATGAAAAGGCCAGCAATTTCAAGTTAACTCCAAAGAGTATCACTCACTACCAAACAGAATGTTTGAGAAGGAAATGACGCTCAAACAGGCATGCCCCCTGGAATACCAAGGGGCGCAATGTGCGTTCAAAGATTCGATGATTCACGGAATTCTGCAATTCACATTACGTATCGCATTTCGCTGCGTTCTTCATCGATGCGAGAACCAAGAGATCCGTTGTTGAAAGTTTTTAATATTTTAAAATTTCCAGTTACGAAAATTCTTGTTTTTGACAAAAATTTAATGAATAGATAAAATTGTTTGTGTTTGTTACCTCTGGGCCCCG
>NW_023350141.1:0-301 GCF_001411555.2 Juglans regia
TGGACAACTTCAGAGTCCAGCCAGCACCCAAAGATGAGCACCGACAAGGACAAGGGGCAACGAGAGGGACAAATTCCATCTTTGTAGGTATGCAACACAGGAACCCTTCGGTAGCCCAACATGCTATTCACACGAGGAGCAAAAATGAGGGGGAGCACGCCTAACAGTTCGATGCACAAGCACGGAGCCTGTCAAGACATACAACCTTGTCACCACTCACACGCCGTTACGTCCGCCAGACCACAACATCAAACAAATTGAACCACACCCCAACCAAGCACAAGGCTAGCTGAGCGTGTGG
>NW_023350142.1:0-331 GCF_001411555.2 Juglans regia
TCATGATGAGAAGTTGCATATGCAGCCAACTCCCGAGAGATCAACGTTCAACTATTATAATATGGCACTTTCGAAACATTGTCCAATAACTGTCCATAGCTTTTTTTGAGGGCAATATCAGTGTGTGTGTGCGTGTGTGTGAGGAGGAGGAGAGAGACGAGAGATCTGCGGTTTGATTGCCCACAACCTCGTGGCTTGGATAACGGTCTTAAAATTCAGTGTGATAAGCAAGTCTAGTGAAGGTTGAGGAATGTAGATGGAGTTTCTGTTCGTTCTGAATTCTTTCTCATGGTGGAGTACATAGAAGTATGAAAATTTGCTCACGATATAT
>NW_023350143.1:0-235 GCF_001411555.2 Juglans regia
TAGTTGTGCGGTGGTCTCGTGCTTGTTCTACGGTGAGTGTTGGTTGTGTGTTTGGAGGTGGATAAAAACCGAGACTCTCTCTCGGTGACGGACTTGCGGGTTTAGTGGTTTTGTGTGGTGCACGTGACGGCTTGGCTAAGCAACGGGGGTGGAGGGCAGCGACGAGGGCTTGCTACTGGGTTGGCGTGGCGGGGGTCATAGTGCGGCGGGGGGGAGAAGGGGGGGGGTTGGGTTT
>NW_023350144.1:0-357 GCF_001411555.2 Juglans regia
TCTCTACTTCTTGTTCGCCTGGAGGGAACTTCTTCATTTGTATTAGCATGGTTCACTTCAGTCCTTCCTTCCAACTCACTCTTTTTTTGCTGTAAACGATTCTCTGCCGCCAGTTCATTGAAACTATTGAATATATCCTTTAGAGATTCCGGGATGAATAAATCACCTATTAAAGCAGCTTGACGATCTGGTGGAACTAAAGTAAGCAATTGGGTAACGACGCTTACGAGCTTCATAACATCTTCTTCCGTTGGAGCTGGTGGGACTAATAACTGTGTACAATCCATTTTTCTCATGAGCATTTCGGTAGCTCTCTTCTTGTCTTTCTCGGGCAATCTTCCTATTATTATAGCAATA
>NW_023350145.1:0-317 GCF_001411555.2 Juglans regia
CACGAATGCTTTCTTCGAAAAAGAGAAGCATATCATAATCAGTAAGAAGTTCAATTTTTGCATCGGTATATTTCAATGCAGCTTCCCATGCGAAGCCTGGTAATGTATAAAACCAACACGGATCAAGTTTGTAAGTTTCTAAACTCGCTTCGCGAAATTCTTCAAAAATGTCGCATAATAAAAGTACATCGATGGTTAAATACAAATCGCTATAATCTCCTAACGAGGTGCATTCAAATTCATTGAACACACGTTTCGCAAAGTCGTACTCATCTGGTGTTATACCAACCCCACCATTCAATGAAGACGCAAACGCT
>NW_023350146.1:0-320 GCF_001411555.2 Juglans regia
AGCACAGCTATGATTTTCGGTGCTTGATAAAAAAAAAAAAAAAAAAAAAAAATCCAAACTTTATCCAACAAACAAGCACTGATCTGGAAGCCTATAACTATCCTTTTTCTTCAACCATGGATGCTTGAAAGAAAGTTACAGGGCATAAGAAAAAAAAAAAAAACTTTTTCTTCAACCATGGATGCTTGAAAGAAAGTTACAGGGCATAAGAAAAACAGAAAAAAAAAAAAAAGAAAAGATTTTTCAGGAATAAAAAGGAAAGAGAAAACATGTGTGAGTCGATCATGGTTGGGTTCGGTCGGTTGGAGCTTTCTCGTCGA
>NW_023350147.1:0-425 GCF_001411555.2 Juglans regia
GCGGGGCGGGGCCCCCCCCCCCCCGCCCCCCGCCCCGCACCATGCGGGTGATGGGGGTTTTTCCCCCGCCCCCCGCCCCAGGGAGGCGGGGGCAGGGTCCCCCGCCCCGGTGAGCTGGGAAGGAGAAAATAGAGACCATGCTGATTTTTAGTAAGTCCAATTGTTTTCCATGAAGATAGGACCTGTATAAAACATAATTGATTTAAGAAAACAAGGCGGAGAGAGGGTTCATGAGTGAGCTTGCTGATTGAAAGAAGATTAAAAGAAAAAGAGGGAATGCATAGAACACCAGTGAGAATGATGTGTTTTGAGAACTAAACAGTACCAACATGAGTGACCTCCACACGAGAACCATTAGGAAGTTGAACGTAGGCCTTGATAGAACAAGTAATGGAACTAAAAAAGGAGGTGAAACAGACCATATA
>NW_023350148.1:0-359 GCF_001411555.2 Juglans regia
TTATCATGCTAAGTATAGCTATGAGTTTTCCTATAAATGGTAGTCAAATTCGTACCTCCATTTAAGTGTGTGATTTTAAAAGTGCTATACTGGTAGTATTAATTTAAATTAGCATTCGACTGAGCATTAAAGCCGACAAACCAGATTGATCATAAATTTTACATAAATTTTAAATTAATTGAAATATTGTATCAACTGATAACAATTTTTGATCAAAGTGAAATTCTGCGCAATTTAACACAAAATTGTCTCTCGATTGACGTCGAGTGGAAGTCAAAATGAATAAATTGACTTTACTTTGATATCAAATTGAAATTAAATTTTCTGTCAACCAACTCATAGGCCTAATTCCTCAGACT
>NW_023350149.1:0-337 GCF_001411555.2 Juglans regia
AAGAATATTGGAGTATTTTAAATATATTATGAAAGTTAAATTTAGGTTATAAGAACTAACTCTTCAGACTTCGGAGTGTTACAAATAGTGAGATTTGTTTAGGGATTAATTAAAAATTAATTAAAAGAGCATTCATTGGCCTTTGGCTGAAAGAGAGATTAGTCTTAAATTTTAGGCTATAGCAAATTAATTTTGATGAGGCTAGACGATCAAATATCTAAGCCCACTCAAAGTTACCGAGAAGTACTTCTAAACACAAAGTTTATCAACTGCATATATAATGGGTCTCTCTATATGTCTCATTTTTGTTAGTTTAGCTCTACAACTTTCTGAATCT
>NW_023350150.1:0-2399 GCF_001411555.2 Juglans regia
TGACTAAGTGGCCCACTAGAGAGCCAGCAGTCGTGTTAGAAAGAGCCTCATCCAGCCTTAACCTTTAGCCTTATATTATTCAAAACCTTAGGCATTACTTGCATAATGGATTTCCAGGAACAAGATCCATTAGAATTCAGACTAATCAAAGCCACATGGCCCTTTTTCAAATATTTGGCTCTAAAAAAATTAGTCCATAAACTTTCAATGGACAACAAACGTCATGCAAACTTCATACGAAGAGCTTTTTGTACCTCAAGAGAATTTCTCAAACTCAATCCTCCTTCTTTCATTGGTTTGCACAAGTGCCCCCAAGCTCTCCATTTCCTCTTATGTCTTCCATTCGAACCACCCCAAAAGAACGAAACCAAAATAGAATCAATCTTTTGATGAATAACTTTCGGGATGTTCAAAACAACAAGTAGGTGCATCGGCATGCTCGTCAAAACATGCCTTAGATGAATAAGCGGACCACCTTGAGAGAGTAAATTAAATTTCCAACCCGTTACCTTATTTCTGATTTTGGTCACTAAAGGTTCCAAATCCTGAACAGTAAATCACCGGGAAGCTTCCTTCCCCAAAACCCAACAATATCTTCAAACGAACTTTTTGACCCAAAGAGATATATTTAGAAAAGAAAATAGCTAACTTTTCCTTACTAAACAACTATCCTCACCACCTCTCATATATCCCCAACACCTCTATAAGTCTTCTCAACGACCATTTTTCCCCATTTAGAAAAACCAATGGATCATCTGAATAAAGAAGATGGTATATCAAAGGAGCCCCCGATGGATGAGAAAAAGCCTTAATCCAACCCACCTCAAAATTCTTCCTTAGAAGTCGAGACAAAACTTCGTCCATAAGAATGAATAAATAAGGCGACAAAGGGTCCCCTTGCCTGAATCCCCGAATCGACTAAAAAAAACCTTTGTAAGAGCCATTCAACATAATCGAAAACCATTGGTCACAAATAAAATTTGCGACCAACAAACGGAAGTGATTAGAAAACCCAAAACACTCCAGGACATTTAACAGAAAAACCGAATGAACTCTATCATAAGCTTTGGCCATGTCAATCTTAATCATAATATTCCCAGCAGCTGATTTTTTATTCGATGACTAAACCATCTCCTGGGCCAATGTAATATTCTCAAAAATACTACGTCCAGGAATGAAAACACCCTGCTCCTGAGAAATCATCAACGGGAGAAAAGAAGTCAACCTATGAACCAAAATCTTAGAAAAAATTCTATAAGGATCCGAACATAAGCTTATAAGCCAAAACTTATCAAAACTTTATGGCTCTTGAACCTTTGGAATAAGCACAATAAAGGATGACGTGTAAAAACGAGAAAGCAGAGTCCCAGAAAAGAAATCTCATGCCGCTTCAACCAAATACTCCTTAACCACCTCCCAACAACTGCAGAAGAAACCCAAACCGAATCTATCTAGTCCCGGACTACTAGGACTTGGAATAGACAAAAGAGCCTCCCTTACCTCTATTTTCAACGGCGCCTTACACAAAGGAAAGTAATCAGCATCTGATAACACCAAGCCAAGAAAAGAAGAGAGATCCACTCCCTCCACCACTCTCTCACCCAAAAGTAATTCCTAGAAATAGATAACAGCCCCACGATGCACTTGTTCAGGAGAATTAACGACAATACCATCCGGAAGAGACATAGATGAGATAAAGTTATTTTTCCTTCTATGATTAACCATAGCATGGAAAAACTCATAATTCTGATCACTATCATCCAACCAAGCCTTCTTAGCAACCTGAGCCATACGCAAATCCTCCCTATGCTCCCACATCTCTAGCTCCAGCTTCTCATAAATATACTCAGTCTCTATTGTTGCAGAATAACCTTCCTGCAATTGTTTTTCTAGACCTTCCACCCACCCCTCAAACTCCTTAATGCAAACACCAACACAGCCAAAAGTATTTTTGTTCCAAGAACACAAAACTACCTTCAACATTTTCAGTTTTGCTGCTAGTTTCCGAAGCCCCACTTCTTGTACAGGTTCACTCCAAACCGCTTCAACACAAGCACCAAAGGACTCATGTTCAGTCCACATGTTTTGAAATCTGAAAGGAGAAGGACCATACCGAACGAACTCTTTATGAAAATGAAAAACCAACGGACAATGATCTGATATTTTCCTAGGCAGATATTCATACCCCACTTCCGGATATGCACTTCAGAAACAAGAATTACACACTGCTTGGTCAAGTCTTGCCCAACTACGGGATGAACTGGACTGTCCATTACACCATGACATTTGACCATAAGAAATCGGAAGATCCAATAATCCACAATTATCCAAACAAGTATTAAACTCATCCATCGCCAAAATGACTCTCAGCTGCCCCCCCCCCCCCCCCCCCCCCCCCC
>NW_023350151.1:0-236 GCF_001411555.2 Juglans regia
AGGGGTGTAACCGGTCCGGTCCGGTTTTGGACAAAATTTAGGACCGAACCGGTATGTACCGGTTTTGTATTTTTCAAAACCGATTACGCCCCGATTACCCTCCTAAACCGGTTTTACCGGTTTCCGGTCCGGTCCGGTCCGGTTTTCCGGTTTTTTTTAAATGTAAAAAACATATAATAAAGTGTTAATTCTTATTATAAAATATTATTAAAAATTTAATATATATATTATGCTTA
>NW_023350152.1:0-629 GCF_001411555.2 Juglans regia
ATTCCCTCATTTCTCTATTCACTCACATTGTCTATCAAAGAGACATGCACAATACAAATAAATTCACAGATCAAAAATCGTTCGAAGGAAAGTTATAGTTTTGTGCCGCCCACATCTGCGTGTGATCCTCACGCACCACCTCTTCTAGTAACTCTTCTGCCAGATCACTGAACTCACCATCACCAAATCTTTTAGATCTAACATTTGAGATTGAAAAGAGACAAGTGTGTTACTTTCGTGGGCCGTCACATATATCAAAATTTACCATAGTTGGTCCAAATTGTAATTCGTCATTTTTCACATCTATTTTACTACTTTCTTTTTTTTGTTTCATTATTTTTAATTAAAATAAAAAAAGAGTTCGTATCTCGGACATTTGTCTATAGAGGTTGGGTCTTTGTTTAGGCAGAGAGTGTTGTCTCTTAGATGTTTGTTTGTAGAGAATATCAACAATAGTGAAGACCAGACCAGTCACAAAATGAAATATTGTTCTTGTAGAGCTCTAAATACATTATTTTGATTTATGATATCATGTTTGATATGAGGATATTTTAAAATATATCCAGTCATGAATGTAAATTTTTTTTATGAATAAATGATGACAATTCTCTTTTAAAAAAAATATCCAA
>NW_023350154.1:0-1457 GCF_001411555.2 Juglans regia
GTATATATATTTTTTAATTTAATAGTGAAGAAAATGACTATTATTATGAAGTTGAGTACTTTTTTTTAATGATTAAATATGTTAAAAAAATATTAAAAAGAAAATGAAAAAAAAATCTAAATACATTAAAATTACATTTGGATAGTGAGATAATATGAGATATTCTGTAAATAATAGTAAAAATATAATTAAAAAATATTGAATAATTATAAAAAATAAGTAAATAATAATATTAAAATAATAAATAACAGTGAATTATATTCTTCACTACCCAAACTAGCTCTAAGAGCACGCCTTACAAGCTGGGCGACCTTAACATTGTCCAAATATTAAACTTTATCTCTTTTTTTTTTTTTCTTTTTCAAAGACAAACTTTATCTCTTTCCCTCTCTTTCGTTTTTATTTTTATTTTTTAGAATAACATGAATCTAGATATGCTTATACTTGCATCATATCACAACTCCTAAAATTAGTGTTTGAATTTTAAAAATCTAAAATAAAAGAAGAGAATTCCTTAGGACCGGTCGGGTTTGGTTTTAGTCAAATAACAGCCTCTCAATCACATAGCAACACCTAGGACTTCCACCACACTTATCCTAGACCAGCAGTACATTAGAAATTATCTCACTATTCGTGATTTCTCTCTCTCTCCATTCTCTCCCCCACGGACTCAGGCGATTTGGCTTCCATTCTCTCCCATGGAATCCTTTCCACCACCATGACGACCCTCACCACCATCACAACAGTCCCTCTCTCCGTCGTCGCACGTCGAACTCGAGCCCGCCTCTTCGCCACAATCCCCTCCCTCTTAATTGATTCACACACCGAAGCCACATTCTCAACCACTCTCCTCACTACCAACCCCTAATCGTGACCCTCTTAATGCCACCACCAACATCTTTCTGGCATCAACCCAGTGCCACAGAGATTGCGGGTTTGCGATGGGTTTCACTGTGATTTTGAGTTTATTCTCTATACTTGATGATCTGAGATTGCGGGTTTGAGATGAGTTTCACTGTGATTTTGAATGGATTATGGTTTGTGGTTTGATTGTGGGTTGATTTTGGTTTGATTGGGTTTTAATGGAGAAGAGATGAAGATGATCGACGGAGATGGGGGAGATCTGCAATAGAGATGCTTTGGACTGAGATAATTGAGTCAGCGTTGGTGTTGGCATCGGATTGAGATGCTTGTGTTGGCATCGGACTGAGGGCAGTACACAGAGAGCAGTGAAGAAGAGAATGGTAGAGGACGGTGCAAATGAGAAACGGGCTAGCACATACAAATTGATTTTCTGTGGTAAAGTGTATTTCTCTTAAAGTGTTTTTTCCTACGTGGCTTGAGATGAATGGAGGGCTATTTTTGTGGCCTGACCGTTATGAAGCGCTTCTCATAAAAGAAATATAGATACAACATATATAGACTTGCTCATTAATTTATAGCTAATACTAAGGTGT
>NW_023350155.1:0-557 GCF_001411555.2 Juglans regia
ATTTCGTTTAATTATTATAAATTTTTATATAAAATAAAATAAATTTAAATTTATTTAAAATTTAAAATAATAATAATATTATTAAAAAATATATTTTAATAATATTATATTTAATTTTTAATTTTTATCTCAATCTCGACTTAAAAATTACGAACAGTTGGAATGAGAATTAATGACTACCTATGTGACAGATAAAGGCAATAGAGACAAGACGAAGATGAAGACGAGGAATTAGGGACTCGTTTGTTTTCAAGAGTGAATTTTTATATTATTATTATACATAATTTATTTATATATCGATTATTCTGAAATAGTATACAAAACGATATCGTAATCGAAATATTTTGTTCCAGTATCTTGATCGGTACGATATTTAAAACATTAGTTTTGATCCCACCCCCGACATCGGAGAAGGGCCCGTCCCATCCTGCACCATGCAGGTATCACCCTTATAGTTCGATTCTGAAATATATCTAAAATTGGATTAATTACACCCATACATAAGATAATTGCGTTATTTTTCTCTTTCCCTTTTTTCGAATAAAAGAGGTACAAAA
>NW_023350156.1:0-1891 GCF_001411555.2 Juglans regia
ACTTACTCAAAAGTCAACAACTCAACATACTTCACACATCCAAACAACTCAAAATACTCTCAATGGGACCCACAAACTCACTCCAATCTCTACTCATAACTATTTACAAACATTCTCAACACTTCTCAACACTTTTCAACACCCAAACGTACCCTAAGTCTCCCTTAACTACTTAGAGAATGTTAGAGATTGTGACGATAAATATAATTTATAATTTTAAGATTTATAGTTTATCATTTAAGTAATAAATTCTGTTATTAAAAATTTATTTATTATTTAGTAATTATATATTTAAAACAATTTAAAACATGTTACATTTATTTAGAAACAAATTAAAAAAATGATTTTTGATATAGAAATTACGATTATTTAAATTTTAAAAAATTATGACTATATTTTTGCAAGTTTGAAATTAGTTGTAATTGTATGAAAATTATATGGGTATTTTCGTCTATTAACAATCATTTTAAAATTTGAATTACATCTCGCATTATTCGAAAAAACACGTTTGAGGAAAAGCATCGAAATGATATTTTTCTTTAAATGTATTTTTTAATTTATTTAAAATTAAAAGTATTTTAATATGTAATATTTAAACAAATTAATTTTTTTTGTTAACAAATTTTTAAAATTATTTAATCACTTTTTAAGACTCTTATCCCAATTAAACTAAGTTAAGTTGTGTTGATATGTACGAGAAGATCACAGAGGGGATGGGTCCAATATATGCAATCCTTTGTTCGTTGAAAACTATGTGGGATGGGCTGCAGCCGGATCCAGTCTGGCTGGCCGGCTTCTATACTCATCTCTCTTTAATATCCCTAAAAAATATAGCAAAAACAAATATAATATAAACTTCAATGGATAAGTTTAGTTTATTTCCCCCAAGTGAAGATTTTATATAAAAAATATAAAAATTTCAAGCAAATCATCAAAATTTGCATTCAATACCTAAAGTGTGTTTAACATATAATAACAACAAAAGTATTAAAAATACAAAATTTTTTCTTTTTTCAATTTTCTTATATTTTTCTACACTATTTTATAATTTTGTAATGATTTTCAATTGGACTATTATTTTGATATTGTTATTCTCTATCTTTGATTTTATTATTTATATTTAAATATATGATAGTTTTTTAAATATTTGTTTACTTAATCCAAATTAATTATATGAATAAATATGAACAATAATGAGAAAATAACATTATCCTAAATAATATGACAACATAATTTACGAGAAATGATATTAATAATTTAAAGGTGTGGAAGTTATACACACTCATATAAAAAATATTAATAAATCTAAAATCTACATTAAACAAATTATTTTTTTAAATAATAGACTATAATTATTATTTTTTAAATAATATATTTAGGCCTGATTTAGATATAAGAAATGTTTCATCTCATTATTACAATTTTTTAAATTATCACAAAATATAATAATATTAAAAAATAATATTTATTTAATTTTCAACTTAATCAAACTGCAACTTAACATTACTCTTTTGTTTTCAGAGATGAAATGAATTGAGATTAAAGTTAAAAAATTAAATAAAATATTGTTGGAATATATTTTTTAATATTATTTTTATTTTAAGATTTAAAAAAATTAAATTATTTATTTTATTTTATATAAAAATTTAAAAAATTACAATAGTAAAAATTTTATTTTTACTATTATAATTTTTTAAATTTTGGATTTTAGTAAAGCCCAAGCCCTACTTTGTGTGACAGCATGACTATTTAGCATTCACATCGAATGAAAAAGTGAAGACGAAAGCCAATCAGTCTGTCCCCCGTCACGTGCACACGCAACATCTCAAACAAAACCCAAATCTAGTCCGAGATCCTCTTGATCCAACGTGGGACTCGTACCAAAGTTTGC
>NW_023350157.1:0-1537 GCF_001411555.2 Juglans regia
AAAGCAATGCTACTCTTCATCTTATATAAATAAAATTGCTATTCTTTGACCTCGTTTAATTTTATAATTATTCTTATTATTATAATTTTTTCAAATTTTCACATAAAATAAAATAAATAATTCAACTTTTTCAAGTTTTAAAATAAAAATAATATTAAAAAAATATATTAAAACAATATTTTATTCAATTTTTAATTTTTATTTCAACTCATCTTATTTCATCTCATCTCATTTGCGAAAACAAATAAGACCGTCATAGATTTTATTATTCTCAATTATTCTTATTATGTGATATTTTTTAAATAACTTAAGATGCTATTTGTCAACCACTTATAACAAGTGTAATAATAGTATACAACAAAATGTAAGATGAAAAACAAAATCTAAGGGCAGGTTTGGGGGTGGGATGAGAATTTTATATTTTGTTTTTATGTTTAAAATATTATGTTTTAATATTATTATTGTTTTGAGATTTGAAAAAGGTGTATTGGGATTTGAAGAAGTTGAATTGTTTATTATATTTTGTATGGAGATTTGAAAAAAGTATAATGATGAGATGAGAATTTTGTGTTTTGTCTTGTATCCCAAACCTGCCCTAAGATGAAAACAACAGTGCTAGATTGCTAGACTTCCAAAGAGACCTCACAAAAATGTAGATCACAAACTGATGCGATCTGTTGTTGTACATTAAATTGTAAAAAAATTTTACTGTAAAGAAGACTTAACATATTATATCTAGCCATCGTCGCTTTATGAACTTTCCTTTTTTAACAAAATATTTTTTTTTTTGTACATTAGGCCTAATTTGAATGTTGAGATGAGATTAAATGAGATGAAAAATATGTAAATATGAGTTAAACGATTGATGAATAGCAGTAAAATAGTTTAAATTATGATTTTTTTATGAAATCTTAGAAAATGAGAGAGAAAATGTTGAATAAAAATATTATAAAATAAAAATATTTTTAAAATATAATTTTTTAATTTATTTTTATATTGAAACTTGAAAATTTAAATTATTTTTTTATATTTTATTTAAAAATTTGATAAAGTTATAATGATTAAAATTGTTAAAATAAGATGAAACTATCTCAACATTTAAACGAGAGCTTATGTCTACATTATAATAAAAAGATTTAGGGTGAGTTTGGGTCATAAATTCATCTCAACTCATCATTATAATTTTTTCAAATCCCAACACAAAATATAATAAACAATTCAACTTTTTCAAATTCTAAAATAATAATAATATTAAAAAATAATATTCTAATAATATTTTATCAACTCAACTCAACTCAACTCAACTCAACTCACTTCAACATCCAAACACACCCTTTATAACAAGCACATCAATTTGTGAGCTCTATTTATACATGAATCTCTTTGTGAACCACTACACGTGTATATCTATTAATAAATTTTACGGAATTGTATTTATTTTATTTAATCATTAAGAAAGTATTTTTTAATAAATTTATGAATTTAAAAAATATATATATTTAAAGGAACTTAAAAAATGTTTGGAGAAAAAAAAAAA
>NW_023350158.1:0-900 GCF_001411555.2 Juglans regia
AAATTCATCCCTGTAGAGTAAATCTCGATCTCGTATACCGTATCTTCAAAAATTTTTCTTTATGAAACTGGTTAAATCGCTGACTTTTTATTAAAAATGTGACCTTAAAGAATTGTAAGTAAGTGATATCTCAAAACCAAGACTTTCACCACTTGAGCCAACTGGGCTGGATTTGTAAATAAAATACCTCTAAAAGAAAATGCTAATGAATCACAAAGTGAATATGATGCTATCATGTTTCTTCTATACATCACCTTTTTCATTTCCACGGATACAAATTGCTCGCGAAAAGAAAGTATAATTGTTGCATACACTCACCAAACATGCTGGGAAAAACAATTGAGGATGTTGACATAAGTTATAACTAGAGACGAGAGAGAATAAGGTGAGGTTGAAAAATCGGAGTCGAGTGTAAGGGCAGTGGGCCCAAGATCAACAAAGATGAAGAAAAGCCCGATAAAGGCCAAGATCAAACAGACTTTCCACCTCATCACGTTGTAGCCCACATATCTATGGATGGCAGACAAGATGAAGAGGAGAATACCCGCAAACCTGATAACACAGTATATATCTCGAGGCTTAGCCACAAATTACTCGATACGGAATATTAGCGTTAAGAGTCGAATATAATTTGACTTAAGCATCGTTTTTTTAACATGTGAGATAAATTAAGATTAAAAATAAAAATAAAATAAAATAAAATATTATTAAAATATATATTTTAATAATATTTCATTTTAAGATTTGAAAAAGTTAAATAATTTATTTTTTTATTGATTAGATGAGATGAATTGAGAATAATTGTGAAAATAAACGAGACATTAAATTATTCTAATATGAATGGCTCAGCATATGCTACGAGATATCTTACCCGTGACCTAATAGGTGACTTAACAAGAT
>NW_023350159.1:0-2899 GCF_001411555.2 Juglans regia
GGGAGGGCCTTTGGTCTAGGGTTTTGGCATGCATATAATTACGGATATCAAATCGTGTTAACGGGTCATATCAAGATATGTATATTATATTATATGGATCAATTCAAACATTCAAAATCTCAAATACTAACATGACCCATTAACATAATGGGTCATATCGTGTCAATCATTTTTGACTCGTTAGTGAATACTACAAAATATGTTAACATAACCCGACCCGTTTATGTAAATGGGTTGAACAGACTCGAAATTAACCTGTTTGACATCATTAAGTTTAGCATAATTTTATATAAATGTTAACATCACAATATCTATAAAATAAAATTAACTACAAGTCCAAAATTATAATCCAAACAATAAAAATATTAAAATTAAAATCTCAATAATTTTATTTTTAAATATAAGGGTATAATTATAATTTTAACTTTCTTAACGGGACAAAACGGGTTGATTCATTATCAACCCGTTAATACTAAATCCAAATCCATTATGACTAAACTCAAACTCGTTATTATCATATCGTATTCATGTTAAATTAATGAATTGTGTCACGTATGGTCACTCATATAACTTCTACATATTGATATAACCTTGTTCCACCTTGTAGGACTCTTTTGGATCTTGGCACGTATAGAAATTGCTTTTCTGTTATTTTTTAAATCAAGCTAGATCTTAGTATTATGAAACACGAATAATAAGAAAAATATTAGGCTCGAGAAAAGAATTGCAGACAATTATTTTATAATTTTTTATAATTTTTTTGAAAGAATAAATTTGTACAACTTTATATGATAAGGTTGATTATATATTTTTTTTTCTTTTATAAAATACACCTAATGTAAATTTGTATAACTTTCCCTTTCACAATTCTATAGAATAAAAAACAAATTACCAAAGAATTTGACATTTTAATATCCTAATTGGTTTGGACATGCAGCTTCCCTTCCCGGTGTTATATTGTTTCCAAATTTTACAGTATTTTATAAGCAGCGGAGTCGTTCTTCTAAATATTAGTAGGATGTTTTTTTTTTTTTTATTATTTTTAATATCGGGTGTTCGAGAACAAGGGGTGCACAAGTGTTCGGTACAGAGTTTTTCGCAAATACATATTAGATAATTTATTGAAAAAATCTCTCATTTTGATGATTTATATATATTGTTTATACTCCGAGAGAATTCAAACCTTAGATGTAAAAAAAAGTATACCATCATCGAGACCAAAATCTTTTACCACTTGAGATAATTGAGATAACCCCTAAGGATCAGTAGGATGCCTACCTGTTTGGCAGAGATTCTTGCATTTCTTTTGTCCCTACTCCAACCTACCTCATACCTTTAGTCAATCTTTTCCCCAATATTTCATACCTTATAACTAAAAGGCCCTAGAAAATTAACAAACACGTTTCAATATCGTTCATGATCAAATCTATTAGATTCACAAGCATATTATTTTTCCCATATTCTCTCCCAAATCCAATTTGATCATCATGATCACCCCAAAGCTCTGATGACATGCAGAGCTATTCTCGTTCGTAGTATTTATTTGGCCCATGAAACCAAATTATATACTTTTTAGGGTTTTGAATTTTGCCCTAAAAGAGAGGAAGTTGTCATCTCCGGAGAAGGGGTCTTGAAAAGATCCGAGCATAGGACAAAGGGTAAGTGAAGGAAAATAGTATGAAATTTCGAGCCCATCACCTACATATTATATATATATAGAAATATTCTACTCAACTGGCTACTATTCATACACCTTCGCACACCAACGCATATAATTTATATATATATATATATATATATATATTTTAAACGTCGTCATTTCTTACATTTGAAAGTTCAAATGTTCTATCTCCCAGGAACAGCCCCCCATTACGTCCCGCGTCTTCTCCCTCTCTGCATTGAATCTAGGACAAACTTGACCGATAGCAGTGAATCGAGCGGTAAGCTTGAATCGAAGCTAACTTGACCCCCATGTTTCCGTCGATTTCAAATCCCTTGCATCTAGAAATAGCGTCGATTTGAACACTATTTGGAGGTTGTTTTTCGTAATTAGTCATAACTAGCAACAAAATGCAACTTGTTTCGTGTGATCACCTTTTGTCATGTGAGTAAGTATATTCGTGTAATTTATTATTAAAAATTTAATTTTTTATGTGAGTCTCATATTTACTATTTTATTTTTAAAGAAGATTATGTAACGCTTGCACACTCACGATTGCAAATATCATTTCTCTATCATATAATATAATATATTATATATATTATAGTAGGCAATTTAAGCGCTGCCAATTATATATATATAAGTTTATAACTATCCTTTAGGCACCGATTATATTATATTATTGGCATGACATCCATCCATCCATGATGCCTGCATGCCCACCTTCTTGATCTTTACTCTTTTGTATTCAAACTCCCGTAAAACCTTAATTAATTTTTTTCTTTGCCTTTTTTGGATTTCAGCTAGAAAATAACGTTAGGCAGACCAATCGTAGATCTAAACCATGCATGCAATATTCTGATTAATTTGTCCTTTTACTTCGTTGTAAGTTTTTTCCAGTACTGTCAAATCTTTGTCATAAGTTGGTTCTTTTTCCTTTGTCTTTGGGTACAAAATCGTCGTTAATTCACTTGAAGTATTCTACATGCAATGCATCATTTTTTTGACGGTGAAAAAAGTGCCTTTTAGCCTAGCTATTTGTCTCGTGAAGAAAGAAAGATAATATATATATATATATATATATACACAATATTTAATCACTCCTATAGTCGTAGCTATTTGTCTAGCTATGACTAATTTATGTTAAAAATACTTTAGTCAAAAGATAATTATTTAAAAATAAATTTATAAATTAAATTAATTAATTGATGTGGTATGTTAGATTATAAATTTAATTTA
>NW_023350160.1:0-501 GCF_001411555.2 Juglans regia
TTAAGGAACAAAATATATATGGTGGTTGATTTAATTAGAGCTTTCTGTTAGCTGTAAGGAGATAGAGGAAGATGAATTATTTCCCTTTTATTTTTTAGGATAATGTTCACTTAAAAGAAATTTTAAGGAATTCGAATAAGATACCAAAATGGATAATTCTATGCATCAACCTACACACTTCACACACCATGCATTCAAATTTTTTTTTTTTTTTAAACCTCAATACACTAAGTGTGTTAAGTGTGTGATGAATAGTAGGCTGATGCAAATATTTTTCCTACCAAAATAATATAAAATAAGTTTTATAGTTTTTAACTCTGCGCTATAGAATTTGGATACCAATTTTAAAAATTCCAAGTTCTATTAAAAATTCCATGTATTCTTCCAATAATTCTCAACCCCTGAGTTTGTGTACCCTATTTTTGGACCCCCTCCCCCACTAAAGAAAGGGAAAAGCCTACCATCTTTGTACTTCAAAATATGTGGTTCAATATATATAAA
>NW_023350161.1:0-209 GCF_001411555.2 Juglans regia
CTTTAAGCTGAATTTAACATCTAAACATCCAACTCTCAAATTACTAAACTCATCTCAACTCAAAACCTCCTTACATATGGGATCCACAACTATTTTCAACTTAACACGTCTTTATACATAGGATTTACAATATTTTTCAATATCTCATAAGAGAAATAAGTGTAAAAAATGATTTTTTTTTTTTTGTTTACTTAGTGATTAAGAAAATA
>NW_023350162.1:0-414 GCF_001411555.2 Juglans regia
CTAATCAAACTATGGTTAAGAAAATTTTTATGTTATAAGGAAAATATAACTTATTATATGACCTGTTGTTTGTTATGAGAAAGGTGAGATAAGATCTGATATGGGCCATTGAGACAATGGGTGGCTATAGTAAAGCCTAGGTGCATAATCTCGCAGCTTGATTATTGGGATTAGACATTTGTTCTACTGTTTTTTCTTGAAAGTGATAGATATTCAAACTTAAATAAAAGTATTAGTGAAATAACTGTTGTAATAGACTTTAACGGCATGAACGTACATGATTTCCTTGTTTCTTTAGACACCCAGGCCTAGGTGTTGCTCTTGTATGTCCCATGTACTTGGCTTCGCCTTTCTTTAATAAAATTCGTATTTACTGATAAAAAAAAAATTGTGAAATCACTTCCTGTGATAAAG
>NW_023350163.1:0-480 GCF_001411555.2 Juglans regia
TGGTCCGTTGCTCTATAGTCTTACTTCACCCACGATAGAGGCCCAAGTCTTTCAAAATCCCAAGAACAAAAAAACAAAAATTTAAAAGAATAAGGGTTAATTACATTTTGTTTCATCGAATTTTTACTTAATTTATAATATATTTTAAAATTAATAATTGCATTAAAGTATATTTTTAAACTTTCAAAACTTTTTTATCTCTCTTTCGTCTATAAGCAGCATCAAATTTAACAAAAATTTACTATTAAAATGTAATTTTTATCTAATTCATTATTATTAATCATATAAAATATAAAATAATATATAATATTAATTAATAATAAATCATTAATATTAACATTTGGGTGGCAGTTACTGTCGAGGTCGGTTCTGTGGCCATCCTGCCCATATTGCAAACCAAGGCACACTACATTGGGTGGAAAATTTAGGCACAACTTTTTTTAAGAAGATTTTTTTTTTTTTTTTTTTTTTTTTTTTAAG
>NW_023350165.1:0-565 GCF_001411555.2 Juglans regia
CAACCACACTTATTTACCATTGTAACATTTTTTTTCTTGGCTAAAATAGTACTGTGAATTTAAGAAAAAGATATGATATTTATAATTTTAAAATGTGCAAGTTTTGTGTAGTCTTTTTGAAAAAAAATAATTAAATCTGAGACCTACATGAAAAAAAATTATTTTTTAATGGTGGACTTACTTTTTTTAAAAGGAATATGCGAGATTTACACACTCTATAACTGTATCTAGTATTACTCCCTAAGAAATTATGTGATCCAATTCTTATGATTTTTTGACATAAAAATTCTACTTATCATCTCTTATACCACATACAAGCATATTATTTGTCATGTTCACATAAATTACTCTAAATTTAATGAAAGTTTTGTGCATGTATTTCTTTGTCTCCTAAAAGGTTGTGATGCAACACATGGACATGGTTGATTGATTCTCATCTAATTGCAAACCCATCATTTTACTTGAATTGAGATTTGATGTTAGATGTTAAGTTTTATTGTAGCAATTGCAACATGTTATATATCTACAAAAAAACAATAAATTATAAGGAAGAAATTTCTATGCG
>NW_023350166.1:0-523 GCF_001411555.2 Juglans regia
CTTATTAAATATTTAATACCTTAATAAATACTGTAAAGTCTTAGTTTTTATTTTATTTAAAATTTTAAAATTTAATGATTTTTTTTCGGCATGACCCCACCCCCTAACTCCGTCGTATAATAATACTCTAGTGTGTCAGTGCCAGTCATGTAGGATGGGTACAATAATACACGCTACGCACTCTCAGCGCGCACATGGTATGTAGGGTACTAGAGCAGTGAAATGTTTGATACAGAGTATTTGAACTCTAGTGTATTTAAAAAATAGTAAGTAAATAAATAAAAGTGTTATACCTATAAAGAATAAATCTTCACAACTTCTTAATACTTTACATTTTATATTATTTTTAATTTTTATAATTTTTTTCTTTTATCAAATATTTATTATATGAATAATGAATAAAAAATTTGAAAAAATTTAAAAAGAATAAACTCAAAAAAAATTAAAGAAAATATTAAAAATTTAAAAAAGTGTGAAGTGTAGAGTGTGATAGAGGTTGTGTAGCAAAACTCATCTACAAAAG
>NW_023350167.1:0-1960 GCF_001411555.2 Juglans regia
GTAAAGAATAGAAAGTAGATAAAAAAATGAATAAAGAGTAAAAAGTAAAAAGAGAAATGAGTTAAATATTTATACAATTGTGAATAGTACTATTTCATAAATATAGAGATAATATTGTAGCAAACTGGATATTAGAGCACTTCCAATAGATTCTTCATCCTATGCTTTAAAATATATCACTAAAATTCACTTTTTTCTATTTTATATATTGACTTTTACAATATACCATACATCAGTTTATTTATTTTTTCTTCGTACAATTTAAATATTATATTTTTTAATATTTTTTATTCATTTTAAATATTTTCTCTAACTGCTAATGATATTCTTATATCTTTCGATATTTGCAATACCTCTTCACATACAATGTCATATAATTATGTATTATTTATATTAATCTAAATTTATAAGCTAAACTAAAATATAAATTAATTCAAAAAATAAAAATATCTTCAAAGTATATTACGAGAATATCCATTCTTAATAATTGTTATTTTATTAAATAAGTGATATGTGAAACTCAATTTTATTAAAATATCAACACTAACCAAATAATTGATATCCACATTATTAAAAATATCACCATTCCAATACTTGCCAAGACGATGGCTGACGATATGTGAAATATCTACAGGTAAACATATTCCAACACTTGCAGCTTCCTCCAGGTTCCTCTAGATATGTGAGAAATTAACTAAAAAAGGTTTACAGGCATGAACAGGTTTCTCCAGATGTAGTGGCTTCATGTAGCAAAATGTAAAGTCTTTTTAAAATAGAAAATCTAATGGAAGGTAACTTTAGGAGCATTTCTTTATATTTTAAAGAAAAATACATTAGAGAGCATCTATTGGGAGTGTTTGTTATAAAATATATAATCCATTAGATGGGCTATATTAAACTACTTCCTTCAAATTTTACAAAAATATGGACTTTACATAATCCATTGAGAATGCTTTATAATTAACTAATTTCACTATCATACAATCCTCTAAAACTTTATTTATTTATTTGTTTTTTCAAGAGAAATTTTTTTTAGAAAATACTAACTTGTCTTATGGTTTTGTCTATCCATTTTGACCGTTCATATATTTTATTTTTTTAAATTTTTTTTATTTAATGATTAAAAAAGTGACTAGTCATAAATTTGTATATTTTTTTAAATATTAAAAAAAAATTACACTAGCGGTATGCTGGCCAAATAGCACTATCCAATTTTCTTTACTTAATTAGGTAATATAATTAATTTGCAATCCTTTTAGAGAGTGATAACGAATTGTACTGTGTACCTTAAAACACATTAATTAAACATCCGGAATGTTAGGAAACAATTTCCATCCGATTTCATCTTATTTTATTTTTAAACATCATTTAAATATAAATATTTTCAAACTAATCAATATAATTTTTCCAAACTTTACAAAAAAAAAAAAAAATCTATTTTTTTAAATTCCAAAACAAAAATTATATTCTAATAAATTTTTAACTTTATAATATTTTTTATTTAATTTTTTCTCTCATTTTTTTCAAAACTCAATAAATATTTAATTATCTCAATATTATTCACAAAACATCTTATTATTATTTATAAAATTTTCTATCTCAAATCATTCCCAAATATTCCGTCTGACCCCTTCATAATCATGATTTGCGTACTTTTCTGGCCAACCCATGCAAGCTCTTTGTTGCAAACATTGAGCAAACTTTCCTTCGACTACTAGAAAAATAGACTTTTATGATTATTTAATTACGACGAAAAGATTATTTGTAATTAAAATAGACTTATTTTAACTGTAAATAGTCATTTTGTTAGAATTAACTGGCCATAAATAAATAATTTTCTTGTGGTGTTCATTCTTGTGCTGCATGCCCCTTGATTTATGAATAATGTTATTCATTATCTTAATTTTCATCATCCTCTCATCATCTTATGATGTAGTATTAAATGATTAGAAATTATTTA
>NW_023350168.1:0-256 GCF_001411555.2 Juglans regia
CAAATTATAATGATAAGTTGAGTTTCCAAACGAAGCTTAAGTCTTGTTTGAATTGAGAAATAATATCAATTTATCTAATCTCATCTCATCATTATAATTTTTTTAAATTTTTATATAAAATATAATAAATAATTTAATTTTTTTAAATTTTAAAATAATAATAATATTATTACAAAATAATATTTCATTTAATTTTTAATTTTTATCACAATTAATATCATCTCATCTGAATTATCATCGGTTAATACCCTAAAAG
>NW_023350169.1:0-590 GCF_001411555.2 Juglans regia
GGATGTTCCTGCGGCTCGTCTTGGGTCCAATCCTGCAGCTAGGGGTGTCAAATCGTGTTAACGGGTCATGTTTGTGTCGTGTCGTGTCAAGGTATGTACATTACACTTCATGGGTCGACACGAACACGACCCGTTAAGGATTTCGTGTCAAAATTCCAAACCCGAACACGACACGGTAAGATAATGGGTTGACACGACACGACCCGTTATGACCCGTTAATGAATAAGAAATAAATTGACACGACGCGACACGACACGACCCATTCCGTTTCAACCCGTTTACGTTAATGGGTTGAATAGACACGATACGACACGACACAACCCGTTTGACTTAATTGATTTTATATAAATATATAAATATAAATAATATCTATAAAAAATGAAAAACTAACTACAAGTCTAAAATTACAATCCAAACAAATATGATCCATACAATTTATAATAATATTCATTATTAAAATTACATTTCAAATATAATAAACAAAACATACAATGTAAATATATTAATGTTACAATCTCAAATATAATAAAAAATTAAAAATACAGATTTAAACAAATTTAGAACTTGAAGAAGGAAGTGGAGCGTCCTC
>NW_023350170.1:0-555 GCF_001411555.2 Juglans regia
TGATCGATCTATTTTTTTAACGCTCCAGTCGTTATGGTTTTTCAACACTTGAGGTCTTTAGTAATGGAGTTAATTTGCCAAACAATGGATTCTCCTTGGATTGTTGAAATCACGAGTTGTGCATCTCCTTCTAGGGTTGTTGAAGCCTTTTGTAGTTGTTTTGCCATTTTTATTGCTAGCTTTGTTGATCGATCTATTTTTTTAACGCTCCAGTCGTTATGGTTTTTCAACACTTGAGGTCTTTAGTAATGGAGTTAATTTGCCAAACAATGGATTCTCCTTGGATTGTTGAAATCACGAGTTGTGCATCTCCTTCTAGGGTTGTTGAAGCCTTTTGTAGTTGTTTTGCCATTTTTATTGCTAGCTTTGTTGATCGATCTATTTTTTTAACGCTCCAGTCGTTATGGTTTTTCAACACTTGAGGTCTTTAGTAATGGAGTTAATTTGCCAAACAATGGATTCTCCTTGGATTGTTGAAATCACGAGTTGTGCATCTCCTTCTAGGGTTGTTGAAGCCTTTTGTAGTTGTTTTGCCATTTTTATTGCTAGCTTTGT
>NW_023350171.1:0-666 GCF_001411555.2 Juglans regia
TCATCCAGGTTCCGGCCCGGGTGATAACCCGGGTATACCAGGGCCGAAACCCGGTCCAGGTTGATACCCGGGTTCCGGCCCGGGTTTACCCGGATACCCGGTCTGGAACCGGATGAACACCCTTACTAAAGTGGTAGCTGACAGTTGAGTATGCTGAATTCCGAATGTGTATGCATACCCTCGAGATTTTCCCTTTTTTAAGGTACCAGAGGTGCGAAGAATGCTCAATTTCCCTTTTCAAATGTGTATGCTCAACCAACCGATCATTTGGAAAGCCTCTCGTCCATTGTCTTCACATACTCTTAGACCTTTAATTACAATTAGTGAATGACAGAAGCCAGCCTGTTGTTAAAAACTAACGTTTTAAATTTGGTTTTAGTGATCATTCTGCTTTAAGGACTCGAGCGAAACATTTCGGTTTGGGTATGCAACGATTTGGGATTACACCGAAACGCAATGCAGTCCGAAATGCAAATTTCAGGTGGATTGGTTGAAATTGACCGAAACGAACTGGAATGGATCAGAATTTGAAAAGAAATTGGAGTATGTATAGTATATATGGAACTACACCAAATGAAAAATTCCGCCTGAAACAAAACGAAATTCCAAACTATGTTAAAACCCCATCCCCGACACTCAATCTAACTTCTATATGAATTAAAGCAA
>NW_023350172.1:0-321 GCF_001411555.2 Juglans regia
TATAGTCTATTGTATTAATAGTTATATTAATACTATATCACTATATATTATAATATATCACTATAGTTTATAATATAATATACTACAATATATTATCATTATAGTATTATATACTATAATATACTATTATATATATATATTATATAATATAGTATATAGTATATTAAAACTGAAAAACCGGACTGAACTGGTAAAACCAGAAGTACCGGATTAGGGAGGGTAACCGGTGTGAAATCGATTCTTGAAAATATAAAACCGTTGCATACCAGTTCGGTCTCAAATTTTGTCTAAAACCGGACCAAACTAGACCGGTTACACCCT
>NW_023350173.1:0-541 GCF_001411555.2 Juglans regia
TTTTTTTTCGTTTTTTCAAATTACAAGTTTATTTTTTGACCCCCAATTTAGATTAGACTATTTATAATTTATATGTATGTATGTATTTATATATAATTTATTCAAATATAAACTATTATTTTAGAATATAATTGTTATATATATTTATATATATAATTTATTCATATATCGACTATCCCGAAACGATACACGAAATGGTACCGGTACCGAAATATTTCGTTCCAGTGTCTTGACCGGTACGCTATCCGGTACGGTATTCAAAACATTGCTTGGAAGTCCAATGTTGACTTGGGCGACGGTAGTGTAGGGCAAAGGTTGTGGAGGATCTTGACGTTACACGATGGAGGAGACTATGATGTGGTGGTTGAAATCATTGGACGTGTGTGGACGAGTGACTGGTTCACATGAACCGTAGGAGGAGGAGGTATGCTTTTGAGGTGGTTCGCGGCTTGGCAGTTATGCCTTTTTGTGGAGGAAGAGGCTCCATTCCTCATTCGTTTGTGTTTCTAATTCCACCTCAGAGTTGCTCAGACTCTGCTTT
>NW_023350174.1:0-210 GCF_001411555.2 Juglans regia
CAATCATAAATTATATAATCGTTATATAATTATTTTAAATAAATAAATAAATAAAATATAAAATTTATATAAAAAAATTAATTTTTTAATAATAAATTTTATTTTTTTTAAAACGATTACACGCACTTTATAATTATATGTAAAATTATTTAAAGTTGTAAACAAAATTGAACAACATAATTCAAATATCTCACCTAAAGAAGGAATAAC
>NW_023350176.1:0-206 GCF_001411555.2 Juglans regia
TAACTAAAACTCATCGCAATTTATTATTATAATTTTTTTAAATTTTAATATAAAATATAATAAATAATTTAATTTTTTTTAATTTTAAAATAATAATAAATAATATTTAACAATATTTTATTATCTCATCTCAATTCAATTCAATTCAACTCACTTTAACATCCAAAGCACTTTAATTCTACTTAAATATTGTATAATTATTTTAA
>NW_023350177.1:0-425 GCF_001411555.2 Juglans regia
CGGATCCTCTCAAAGATGTGCAGTGGCAAATCTATAGGATCTCCACGTGCCACTCGTATCAAAAATTGTGCCCGAAGCCGACTAAATGTGGTTTTATGAGCCACAGGATCGACATTTGTTGCAACAATAAGGTGCAACATGCGGAAGAAATGTAGCAGATAGTTCTGTTTGAAGGCGTTCTTCCGCTCGATCTGCATGCGGTCCCTCCCGGTGAGGATGTTGAAATCCTCGTCTCGGTCATCATCCCGAGCCTCGACGCCAGTATCCTCAGCCTCTGACTAGCCTGCATCTCTGACTGATGCTGGCTCAAATGGGCGGCCAGTAGATGATGTAGAAGTGCCTACATTCTCACGGGGTGTTGAGTGTGCAAATGTCTCAACTCCTCGACGAATCCCGAGGTGCTCGCCGATACATCTGGTGATACC
>NW_023350178.1:0-2929 GCF_001411555.2 Juglans regia
TAGTCTCACTTCATTATTAGCTCCCCGGATAGTTTTATGCAAACAAGTAAATAAATAATGGATCTCTAAACACTTCATAAGCTTGTTTTACAAATCACTCTCCACTAATGTAAAACAGAAACTATCACCAGGGATCAATAGGTCTTTATTAAACTTCTAATGTAAGGATAGGGTGAGGGCTACAAAGAAAATGTAGGATTCAAACAAAGTAAGAGAACTTAAGTTTGAACACCAACAAAATAAATATAGCATTCTCACTTCTAACAAAAACATTTCTTCTCAATCATTGTAAATCTCTCAACATACCTATCTTTATTGCACTTTCAAGTATCTCTCTCTTCACCCCTCTATTCGGCAGGTTGGACATTTTTTTGTGTGGAAATATTCCATAATTTTTCGACTGTCTTTGTGGATGACTCTCATTGGCCTTTTCTTTTATGGCAACACAATAGACGAGTTGACTCTTCACACCCCCAAACTTATGATTTTGGTAATATTGCTATATTTAACTTTACATTTAGACCTCCTATTTCTCTTGCCTTTCATGTTCTTGTGAGTCTGTAACTTTGTGTAAACTTAATTCTCTTGAAAGGTAAATAAATCAATGTTTAAGCTCAAATAAGGTAGGGAATATGAGGTTTAAAAGAAAAAAAAAATATAAGGTCAAAATATATTTCAATAAAGCTCAAAGAGGCGACTAGAGATAAAGTGTAACGCCTCGGTCTCGTATGGGTCGGAGAGTTACTACTAGTCACTCAAAATCATGTCTCAAATCATATAGACATAGACTCCAAAGTTTTTAATGATACATACAACTCGTTGTTTCAAATCAATTACTCCAATATGAATAATCTAAAACACCACAAAATCTCAAAATAAACCCCAACCATCCAAAATACCCAATCATCAAGGCCAAAAAAAAAAAAAAAAAAATTATTGAATAAAATGCTCAGATAACCCAAGTTACCATCTTTGTACTTTTTCTACTATGCCCACGTAGCCTTATACAAAATTTCTAGTCTTGATCCCTAGCTGTACCAACAAAATATCTAAAAAATGTTATGGAGATAAGGGGTGAGTTATCAACAACTCAGTAAGTAGAGAACATATACTAGTATGTAAGCATGAGCATTTTCAAAAAGTTTAGTTTGCAAAAACAAAACATTTCATTGTTATATGCAGATCTCAAAAACATGTTATCAGAAGAATCATAACGACTTCCATACTCAAAAACTAACTATTCATATTAAAAACACTTTTCACATTCAAAGACCATTTTCATATTTAAAAACCAACTGTTCATATTTGAAGATCCGTTTCAAAATCAAAGACCCTTGTTATATTCAAAAACCATTTTCATACTCAAAGACGCTTTGACATAACATAAATGAACATCTTCATCATATTATATCGCGTATCATGTCATATCATATACCATGTTTAACCCCCGTGGTAGGGTTATGTTATCCCTGGTGGCCAAACCAGACAGTATCATATTGTGAAACTTCTCATTTTTCAATCTCGGAGCCCCAAATTTGTACATAGAAAAGAACACATAAAAGACTACTTTGTTTCCAAAGTGCACCATCATATCATGTTGGTACCAACCATATCATGTGAACCAGTATCATCATATCAGAACCATATTCAGAATCAAAATCAAAACAGATAAGTATGCCAAAGGTTTTTCATATCTATATCATATCAAACCACGTACTGAACACATTCATATCATTTTCAGATGATCAATAACAGATCCAAAACATTTCATATCACATGTATAAAAATCTCAATTTTCATATTCGTTCTTTTGCACATTTCATAAACATGTCAAATATTGCTCATGTCCACACTATTCATGTCAAAAAGCATTTTTCTCATTCATATAGATTTTCAAGAGTGAATGCAAACCACACATACTGAGGTTGTTTTCACGTTTTCTTTTTAAAATATATCATGCACATTTTACAAACCAACCTCAGTTCATTTTATTTTTTATGCAAATCTAGCATAGAAACCCCGTTTACCTGGACTTCTTAACTTTCTAAAAATTTCCTCAACAATATCGAACAATTATCAATCGTCACCTATAAGATAATCATGTAATTCGCGTAAATTTCCAATCGATCACGTATTTCGATATTTAAGTCTAAACTTCTAAAATGACCTATTTTAATTCCTCGAAATCTAAAATCCTCATAACCTCAAAATAACATCATTTTCCAAAACCATCAATATCCACTTAATCAAACTCGTACCGAACAAGAATTTAATCGAACAAGTATTATGATAATTACGGAACTCATTAAATACTAATATCAAAATATAAAAAATATCAATAACGTATTACAAATTAATAGAATACTTTATCTACTTTAAAAATCTTATAAAATTCCGTCATGAAAACATATTATTAACTTCCTTTAATTTACAATATTATTAAAATATTATCTACACAAATATAATATTTTATGAGACTTAAAAACAAACCCATTTACATATAAACCCAAATAGACCACTTATTCGAAAATATATATCTAGAAAATACACTAAGGATAAACTGGTAATAGTACTCAACTATTAGGTTAACAATTTACATATATATATATATAACTTATAAAACCAAGTATGCGGCAACAGGGGCTTACCAAAGGGAAACCGAGGCACGCGTGGAGGGGTATGGCGCAACGGAGCTGGATGGAGGGATTGTGATGGCACAACTGAAGAGCAGGAGTGCGGCAGAGATTCCGTCGAGCTGGGCTGAGCACGAGAGAAAGAGAGGGAGAGGTGAACGAGAGAGAGGGTGATCACGGCATGAGGAAGAAGAGAATACCGAGAAGAAGAGAGAGCAGTACGGTGGCGACGTGTGGTGGCTCCGGACAAGATGAACACTGAGCTATTGTTGCTCTATTTTCGGGAGCTAAAATAA
>NW_023350179.1:0-303 GCF_001411555.2 Juglans regia
ACACGAAGTTAGGAAATGTCAAAGGAGAATTCACTGTTCACTTTTTTATTGTAGTGACATTTTCTTTCTGTCGAATACGAAATCGCCACAATACATACTGCAAAAAATTTCGTCGTAAACGCCATTTTGGCATCACAAAAGACCTGTAAATAAATTTGCGGCCAATTAATGCTTATTTGCATCAATACCAAAGCAAATTCGCAGCAATATTAAAAAACTTGTTGCGAAGATTTTGATGGCCCGATGGAATTGGTGGTTTTTAAAAGCAAATCTCACTCATGCCCCCCCCCCCCCCCCCCCCCC
>NW_023350180.1:0-422 GCF_001411555.2 Juglans regia
TCTTTCATAACTTTATATATCTCTTAATACAATAGAGGAATTTAGGCTTTTGAGAGGTTGAAGATGATGCCTTCCTTGAAAGAGATCATTTGGAGTCACTTTGCGTGATGGAGTCTATGCGTAGAGAAGTCTTCGAGAGTCCTCCTAGATTTGTAAAGATATCTTTCTTATATAGAGATTTGTTTCATTCCTTAAAATAAATGAGTCTTACTTGTCTTATGAAGCCCTTTCCTTTTAGGAGTCCGAGTCAATTTCTTTAAGCTTATTTCTTGTGTGCCTTATTTCTTGACTTTATCTCTTCTCGTATTATTAGTGATAGGTTTTCAATGGGAAGGATCTAATCAACTTTATCCTTAACAGATGCCCGCAATTCTTAAAGTTGATTTGCTTAATAAAAAGGCCTTAAGAGTCATAAGTCAAGC
>NW_023350181.1:0-345 GCF_001411555.2 Juglans regia
AAAAAAAAAAAAAAAAGTCGCTAGAAGATATGACTGACACGTGGCTAAAAGCTTGAGATGATCATTTGATTACTCAATTCATCTCAATTTATTATTATATTTTTTTTTAAATTTTGATATAAAATATAATAAAAAATTTAATTTTTTTAAAATTTAAAATAATAATAATATTAAAAAATAATATTCTAACAATATTTTATCATCTCAATTCAATTTAACTCAACTCAATTTAACATCCAAACGCAACCTAATACCCTCCATCATTCTTTTCATTGATTGGATTGGAACTATTTTTGACCGTTTGGTGTTGACCGTAGAACCAAAAAAATGGACGATATTTATTGT
>NW_023350182.1:0-227 GCF_001411555.2 Juglans regia
CAAACCAGAAATCTAACACCCAACTGAACTACATTCTAATCACCACAACTGAACTTAACATGCTAGAACATCCATCAATACCATTCTGCAACTTAACACCAACTGGACTACATGCTAATCACTACAATGAACTACCAACATTGACTACCCAACACCAGAAGCAGAAGCAGAAGCACACAAAGTGCAAAAAGTGTACGGAGAGAAAATATTAGGAGAGAGAATACTTA
>NW_023350183.1:0-204 GCF_001411555.2 Juglans regia
TTTTTTTTTTCAACAAATTTTTAATATTTTTAATCATTACAAAAAAATTAAAAAAATACATAATTTCATTAATAGTCAAATTCTTAATCATTAAATAAAAAATTAAAAAAATAAAATAATTGAACAGTAACTTTAAAGGACTCCGCTAATATTTTCATTTTCTCTTAATACAAAGCAGACTTTGTAACGTTATATAAAAAAAAA
>NW_023350184.1:0-357 GCF_001411555.2 Juglans regia
GCCCAAGAGATTGGTCAAATTTTTTCAAGCTTATAAGTCCTTAAATGAATATACAATTCATAGATAGGCTGTTTTCTCTGCTAAACTAGAATTGGAACTCTACAATGCTCCAATTGGTAACCATGGTGTAATCGGCATCATAATCCAGTCATGCAAGCACAAAAAGTGCAAGACATACAACAATAAAACAAAACAACAAAAAAGTCACCAAGACCAACTCACAGTCACAAAGCAACCGATCTGTAGTTATCAGTCAGCCAAAAATATTAAACGTAGTTCATACCTTATAAACTTCAATATTTTCTAATAACGAGATACAGGTAGTTCTGTACAGACAAATTGAACATGATGAGAATC
>NW_023350185.1:0-779 GCF_001411555.2 Juglans regia
TATAAAACATTTATAAAATATGAAACAACAGTAAATATAAGGAGTAAGGGTAAGAGAAAAGCAAACTCAGTATTTTAACGAGGTTCAGCCCCCACTTCCTATGTCCTCGCTGCAAGCTACCCCTTGGTAATTCTCAAATTAACTATTCAACCTCCTTCAGATGGAGATAGAAACCTATTACACATTTGAGTAGTACTGCTACAAAGAATCCATGTATAACACCATCTACACTTGCAATTTTATGTGTGTATGCTCTTGTTGCTGTATTTTATTTGAAGATCTCAAATGAGCTATTTATAGGTATTATTTACTTTTCAATTTTTTCAAACAAAATCATTTTCCTTTTGCGTATGTCAAAAAGAGTATCAATCACTTTTCAAAATTTTTAAACAAAACATGCACGTGTAAAAGATGACTATCAATCATCTTTCAAATTTTTAAAATTTAAACTTTTAATCATGTCATGCATATGTGAAAGATAACAATCAATCATCTTTCAAAAATTCAAATTTTAAACTTTTAATTTTCAAATATGTTATATGTTGGTGAAATACACAATAATATAATAAAAATTACAATGTAATTAAAATTAAAACGAAGCCAGTTTGGATTGAGGCACGGAAATATCGCTCTCTTTAAGGAGATTCAAGCCCTCTGCAGTGTACAAAATCTCAAATTAACCGGTGTAGCAGAAATCTTCTTGACTTGACTCCTCCAGGATACAACAGCCCAACTGATCGTCGTATGACTCAAGCCTACTCTGCACAAGTGGTTGAGCC
>NW_023350186.1:0-277 GCF_001411555.2 Juglans regia
GATACCCCCGAGAGCAACAATGTGCGTAGCACTGGGTGCCATAACACCATCCGCCGTGCACAAGCATGTTGCAAAGGAGGCATCCAAACAAATAGGCCCAACCGCCATGGGGTAGACTAGAGCACCCGAGGGCAAGCCAACATGAGAAAGCCCCTAGCACGACCGATTGCCCCCATCAACAAGCCCATGCGCGGCACTAGGTGCCACCAAATCCGTCCCTAAAGCACAAGCTTGTTGCTAGAAAGCAAGCGAGAATGTAGGAATCACCCCCACGAAA
>NW_023350187.1:0-935 GCF_001411555.2 Juglans regia
TAACATTTTATGTAATAATTTATAAATTATAATAAAAAATTATTTCATATATAAATATATATAATTATATATAAAACTTTCACATAAAAAATTATAATTATACATAATATATAAAACTTATATATATTAATATATATATATTATATTTTGTATAAAACTTATATATACAATAATATAAATATTATTTATATATATATATATTTTTTATCAACCGGTCCAAAAAATCTTAAAACTGGAACCGGACCGGAACTGGCCGGTTTTCACATTCTAAGAACTGGTCCCGGACCGGACCGGTTCAAAACCGGTAAAACCGGTCCGGTCGGGTTCGGCGTACGGCGGACGGTGGTAGCTGGGCTGGCATACGGCGGGAGTATGGTGGCTAAATCCGTGTGTGAGACCCATTTCAGGAGAGGATAAGGGGCTGCGCGTGGGGGCTCAAAGGTGGTTAGAGGGTCGCCGGTGTGAGGGAAAGCCGATGAGGTGGTCGGTGGCGTTGTTGGGTGGCCAACAGAGGTCAAACGCACGTTTTGTACAAGATGCGGTGCTACTAGCTTGGCGAGGGAGGAGTGCGCGATGCGACTGATTCCTCGATACCACCGACGACGTCGCCGATGGTGCTGGGCAAAAATATATCTTTATAATCTTGCCCCGCCTCGTCAAAATGTGTGCTTCCTGTTACTTTGACAACTTCTGAGGACAAATTGGTTTGGAAGGATACTTTCTAATGGCTGCTTTTCGGTAAAGAGTGCATACAATTTACATAGATAGAAATAAGAAATCAAGAAAGGGGAATCTTCAACAAAGGAGGTTCATAGCGAGCTTTGGAAACAGATATGGAAGATGCAGACCACAAATGTTGTCAAGTATTTCATATGGCGTGCCATGTACGTACTACTGCTCTACCTACCAAAGTAAACTTATACAAGAGGAAAATC
>NW_023350188.1:0-211 GCF_001411555.2 Juglans regia
GTTTATCGAAAATGAGATGAATTGTGATAAAAGTTGAAAGTTGAATAAAATATTGTTAAAAAATATTTTTTTAATATTATTTTTGTTTTGAGATTTAAAAAAGTTGAATTTTTTTATTTAATTTATATAAGAATTTGAGAAAATTGTAATGATTAAATAAGAAAAAATAATATGAAAATGATTGTAAAAGCAAACGGGGCCAAGCGTACAG
>NW_023350189.1:0-378 GCF_001411555.2 Juglans regia
TGAGATATATTAAAAAAAAGAGTTTAACTATACAATCGCCTACTGTTCATCCATCCACCACACTCCATCTGACGTGGTTTTTTTTTTAAGAGAAAACGTGCATTTTAATTTTATTTCAATTCCCTCCCCCCTACCCCCGTCCCGCGTTCTTCCTCGTTTCTTCTCTCAAAAACCATTCCCCTTCCTTCCCCCGCATTCTCTCCTCCACTCCCCCAACTCGTGTCCTTCCGCCGCCAGCCCCGTGCGTCTCCAACAGTCCGGAAGTGCGTGGCTCCATCACGTCGGCACCGAGTGACAAATATTGTCCACTGGGTTTGCCATTTATGTACGGCTTTCTGCTGCAGAGCCACCTTAGTAGTCCTCCCCTCGTTTGTTATG
>NW_023350190.1:0-485 GCF_001411555.2 Juglans regia
TTAATCGCCGCAATGGATGAAATATCTTGTGGCCAGATATTTCATCCATTCGTGGTTTATTATGTTGTTACGATGAAGTAACTGACTTTTTGAGGCGACATCTTCTCGCCGCAAATAAACTTACCGGGTTATTTGGTTCTTGTGGCGTTATTTTCAATTAATCGCCGCAATGGATGAAATATCTTGTGGCCAGATATTTCATCCATTCGTGGTTTATTATGTTGTTACGATGAAGTAACTGACTTTTTGAGGCGACATCTTCTCGCCGCAAATAAACTTACCGGGTTATTTGGTTCTTGTGGCGTTATTTTCAATTAATCGCCGCAATGGATGAAATATCTTGTGGCCAGATATTTCATCCATTCGTGGTTTATTATGTTGTTACGATGAAGTAACTGACTTTTTGAGGCGACATCTTCTCGCCGCAAATAAACTTACCGGGTTATTTGGTTCTTGTGGCGTTATTTTCAATTAATCGCCGCAAT
>NW_023350191.1:0-2190 GCF_001411555.2 Juglans regia
GAGAAAAGGGGAGGAAAGCATGTGGCGCCCCCGACCCCCATGTAAGGAAACACAGGAATCGAGACGCCAGGATGATGACAACAAGGTCACGCATCCCAACGAAAGTGCCAAGTGTGTGTACATGTAACCGTGTACAAAAACAACGTAGTGGATTAGTCAACTAAGTACTAGTAGAGGTTTAAAAAGTAGTTATATAGTCATCCAAAATTAAAATACAATACAATAAAATAAGATAACCAAGCAAGTGATCCCAAATCACTCATCGGGAGGAGCCATCTCCTCAGGTTCGCCCTCATCCTCCTCATCTGCATCAAAATCTGCGTTACCAAATATGGTACCGCAGGTAAGTATAATCCAAATAATCCTCATGAATAAAATGCATTTAATGCAACCAACATGCATGCATATGAAGAAATATGCATTTTTCTTCAAAACATCATTTTTTCCGAAAATGATTATTTTCCAACACATGCCAAAATCCCAGTTGGCCCAAAACATCCGTAAAATATTTTTCCAGAAAATGATTTACACAAAATCCAACACACTATTTTCCCAGAAAATAGCCAATTAATCCGTTATTACCATATGCACCATAGTCTCCTCTAGGGACCATCCGCACGTCCTGGCTTCGTAGCGATGCCCAGTTCCTCGCCCAGTGCGTTCATGGCCAAGCACCCACTACGCAACAAGCGATGCCTAGTTCCACGCCCACCGCGTTTATGGCTATACATCCTCTAGTCCCCGCCAGCAGAAGGACCACGGAGTCGGCACGAGACCATCTCATCCGATCCCATTGTCGCCCAACGACAATCCAAGGGATGTTACTCAGTATATTCCGCTCCCGAGTAACCAGAGGAGCTCCACCGAGATAATGCCTCATCTCGGCTTGGGGTCGTGATACACACGTTCCCAAAATCCATTGTCACATGAAAACCCAGTTTTCATAAACACATGAACATGAATGCAATACACAAAAATCCAGTTTTCCTTTACAAACATGATCATGCGTGCAAAATGCAATGTACATGAACAACACAATATCCAAACCAACAATTACCAACCCAATCAATCACACAACCAACTCCAATCAACAATCCATCCGACCCCCGTACTCCTAGGACTCAATCCGGCATGCTCAACCAAATACAGTGAAATGCGTTAGTGCAAAAAAATACATTAAATTCACAAGAATTCTTTGGAAAATACTTACAGTGCTATATAATAATTTCTGGAGGATCACGAAACTGCAAGAAGTGGAAAAACAACTGCAGAACAGTGTAAAATACACTGTGGCCGTGGGTCACAGATACCCACTTTTCAACGGAGGTAAACGAAGACCCAAAAATGATAGGGTAGGGCCTAGGGAGGTCGGTGAAGCTAGTGGTGGTGGTGGTTGGCCGTGGATGGCAGCACAAGGGGTGGTTTAAGGCCAAAAATACCCAAAACGGAAATGGAGTTGGATGTGCTTCACCGGTGACGGATCGGAGCTGGGGTTGGGTCCAATGGGTTGCCAAGAGGTCGAGGATGAAGTGGTGTGAAGATGGTGGCCAATGGTGGTGCGACGGCGGCACAACAGCGAAAAGAATGCCGTGGCTTCAATGGGCTCGTGGTGGCTAACGGCGGCGCGAATGGAGCTGAGGTTGGTGGGGTAGGGTCGCCGGCGGCTGGGGAAGCTAACAGGCTGGGCGGTGACGGCCACCGCCGGCTCACGGCGGCGCTGGGTGGTGAAGAAGGAAACGGACGGAGAGAGGGAGGGGGAGCAGTTCGCGCGGGAGAGAGGGCCGAAGGAGAAATAAAGAAGAAAAGAAAATAAAGAGAAAAGAAAAATAGAGGGAAAAGAAATGAGGTCCAATCCTCATAACTTGGGTCACAAAAAAGATCCAACGGAAACGATTTCGAAACTACAAGTTAAATAAAATAATTTAAACGTAATGGTAAAGTCAAATTGAAATAATTAAATCCTACAGTAATTAATTAAATATGAAAAGCAATTTAAATGCACAATAATAAATAAATATTAAGAAGGCACATAAAAATTAATTTTTACCAATTAAAAATCATAAAAATAACCCAATCAAAAATCCAATAATTTTAAAACAAGAGAATAATTTTTTGAATAAAATAAAAATAATCATTCAATAAAAATACATTAAAATACGGGGTGTTACAAAACAAGTCAGAAATACAAGC
>NW_023350192.1:0-268 GCF_001411555.2 Juglans regia
CTGTCTTTCCAAAAAAATAAAAGTGAAAAGATTTTTTTCGCTTCCTTAGGTTTTCTCTCTTTATGAAAAAGCCCTTCTTTTTTTTTTTTTTTCGATGTGGTTTGCATGCGTGTGTTTCTTTCTTTTTTTCCTTTTCCATGTGTGTGTTGCCTAGCGTGCAAAACTCAAAGTTGCTTCCATCCAAAAATAAAATAAAATTAGAAAAGAAATAAAATAAAATAAAAAGGAAGAATAGAATATAAAAACTATGTTGTGCATGCGAATGAAC
>NW_023350193.1:0-473 GCF_001411555.2 Juglans regia
CACGTATTTATCCATTGATTCAACCAGCTGATTCCACTGATTCAACCATAAGAGCAACAGCTGATTCCTGTTTATGCATTTGAAAGGGACTTGTCATTAACAGTGCAGAAAAAGTACACACGAAACGTATCCAATTTTACACGTATTTATCCATTGATTCAACCAGCTGATTCCACTGATTCAACCATAAGAGCAACAGCTGATTCCTGTTTATGCATTTGAAAGGGACTTGTCATTAACAGTGCAGAAAAAGTACACACGAAACGTATCCAATTTTACACGTATTTATCCATTGATTCAACCAGCTGATTCCACTGATTCAACCATAAGAGCAACAGCTGATTCCTGTTTATGCATTTGAAAGGGACTTGTCATTAACAGTGCAGAAAAAGTACACACGAAACGTATCCAATTTTACACGTATTTATCCATTGATTCAACCAGCTGATTCCACTGATTCAACCATAAGAGCA
>NW_023350194.1:0-445 GCF_001411555.2 Juglans regia
TTTTTCCTAGCTAACATGAGTATACGAGTAGTTTCTATGTCACAGTAAAAATAATTTATTTGAAACTAAGCTTATCTAAATCAAATCTTTACTACCTATGTCACAGTATATGCACCACTTTCACCACTTTCATATGTCACAGTAGTTTCAAGATAATCTTTTTCCTAGCTAACATGAGTATACGAGTAGTTTCTATGTCACAGTAAAAATAATTTATTTGAAACTAAGCTTATCTAAATCAAATCTTTACTACCTATGTCACAGTATATGCACCACTTTCACCACTTTCATATGTCACAGTAGTTTCAAGATAATCTTTTTCCTAGCTAACATGAGTATACGAGTAGTTTCTATGTCACAGTAAAAATAATTTATTTGAAACTAAGCTTATCTAAATCAAATCTTTACTACCTATGTCACAGTATATGCACCACTTTCACCACTT
>NW_023350195.1:0-230 GCF_001411555.2 Juglans regia
GAGCATTGCTATTCATAAGCCCATACACCACACACCATAATTTTTTTTATTTTTTTAAAGTTTTTTTTAGTTTTATTATTCTTAAAATAATTGAATTATTTTACACATAATTCATATACCACACATTTGATAAGAGAATAAAATTAAAAAAATCATAAAAATGATGGTGTGTGGTGTATGAGGCTTATGAATAGAATTTTTCTCAACTTTTTGGTAGTACGAAGGTAAAA
>NW_023350196.1:0-526 GCF_001411555.2 Juglans regia
GCCCCTAATCAAATGTATAGAAATGTATTTATCAAAATTAATATATATTATAATACTAAATAACTATAGAGTACTATACCAATACTAATAGTAATACTAATGCTAAATACTATAACTCTTATAATATATTAATATATACTAGTACTATATATATATTATACTACAAACTATTATAGTGTTACTACTACATATAGTGTGTATATATATATATATATTAAAGTGATATTAATACTATATATAGTTATACATTAAGGAATACAGTAATACATTGATACTAAAGTATTACTAATACTATATATTATACTAATAGTGATATTAATACTATATATATATTATAGTGATATTAATACTATATATAGTTATACACTAAGAAATATAATAATACATTGATACTAAATTATTACTAATACTATATATTATACGAATAGTGATATTAATACTACATATAATTATAGTGATTTAGTTATAGTGATTAGTATAACTATATAATAGTATTAGTATTAGTATAACTATATATTAATATTAG
>NW_023350197.1:0-464 GCF_001411555.2 Juglans regia
ATGGCCTAGACACTGCCAATTGTATCTAAACTTTCAATCTCAAGAATGATGGTCTAACCATCGAACTCTCAAAAAACTCTACATTCCAACACGCAAACGGAAGACATTAATGCCGGTCTAATACTTAGCCTTCACGTTATCAATACTAACAGAACTCTAAACCACCAAAGTAAGAAATTTGCACATCAAAGTCAGAACAAAAATATACATTCCACCACGCAGCCTAAGCACCAAGCGCAAGGTCGACTGAACTCCTACTGAACGACAGCAAAAGTAAGGAAGAGGAGAATGCTAATAAGTCAACCAACCACAGGAGAATTTCAGAAGAAAATAAAAAAAAACTACTTCATTGATCCAGAAACAGAAGAAAGAGATGAAAACTCGGAAACCCAAGCCCAAGGATAATAAGAAAGAGAAATATGGGAAGGTAAAAGAGACCAAGAAGTCCCAGCAACCCACGATCT
>NW_023350198.1:0-732 GCF_001411555.2 Juglans regia
AATATGTGGGTTGCTTACTGGGTGGAAAAATTGGACTTGTTGAGGAGGTGGATGCAGAGGAAGGGGAGATGGAGTGGGGGGAATATTTGCAAGTTCAGGTTACTTTGCGAGGTCATAAACCGTTGCTCAGAAGCTCAAAATTCATGATTGGAGGTGGAGAATCGGTGTGGGTTCGTTTCTCCTATGAGAGACTCCCAAACTTCTGCTACTAGTGTGGATGTTTGGGACATGGTGAGAAGGATTGTGTGACTGCTATTCGTGGATATGAGATGCCTACAATGAAGGACTTTCCATATGGGATGTAGCTTCGTGCAGGTAGCGGTTTTGGTAATCGTCTATCTGCAGGGAAGAATTGAGAAAATGGTCCGCCAAAATCTTCTCCTGCTTCTATCTCTGGTGATCAACATTTACCTAGGCAAAAGGATTTCAAGGGCAAGGCAGTGGAAGAGAATAGGCCTAACATAGCTGTGGAATGAGGTGAGTTGTCTCCGTAAAAAATTCAAACAGTTTCGATGGCAATTACGATAAGTATGGGTGCTGATTTTCAAGAACATGAAAGTGGGAAATTTGAGGTGGGCGAGAAGTTAGGGGCAGTTAATAACGAGATGTACTTTTTGAAACAAACAAGTACAACATTGAGTAAGGCTTGCAAGCCTCGTGCACATGGGCCTGATGGGCCACAACGGGTGACAATCGGCATTAAGGTGGATGGTCTTGAGAAGGCTGTTGTAT
>NW_023350199.1:0-276 GCF_001411555.2 Juglans regia
TTTATTATCATTGACCATATAAAATATTTTTTTATTGAGTTTGTTACATAATCCACATTAATAAGTCACTTAGTTTAATTTAGTATTTTAAATAAATTTTTTTTATTAATTATTAAAAAAAAAAAAAAGAGGGCGGACCGACTGGACCGGACTAGACCGGCTATCGGTCCGGTCCGGTCCCTTTGGGTGTTCGGTCCGGTCCGGTCCGGAAAAATAATGGACCGAAAATTTTCGGTCCATCGCCGGACCGGACCGGACCGGCCCGTTTGCAGCCCT
>NW_023350200.1:0-1150 GCF_001411555.2 Juglans regia
TATATATATATATATTTATCTCAGGGCCCGGCCCCCACCTTCATGACTTTTTTTTTCATGTGCCCTACCAGTAGATCTGTCATTAATCTCGTTGCATGATTTGGTCTCGCCACAACGTACGCGCGCGGTTGCCTAGCTATCTGTGATTTAGAAAATTATAAATTTTTATTGGAAAATGCTAGTGCCATATAAATTTTGAATAGGACTCATATATTAATGAAAAAATTATTTATAAATAAGAAATGATATTTATAGTTATAGAGTGTTTAAGTGTCGTGTATTTTTTAAAAAAAAATATAAAAAAAATATAAAATTTATATAAAAAAATAATTTTTTAATAAAAAATATAACTCTTTTTTTAAACAAAAAATCTACTCAACCTCCTACTATTCATACAACCTCCACATTCCACATTATTTTTATTTTTTATTATTTTTTTCTTTTATTAAATATTTATTATATAAATAATGAATAAAAAATTTAAAATAATTTAAAAAGAATAAATTCAAAAAAAAATTTAAAAAAAATATTAAAAATTTAAAAAATTTAAAAAAGTATGGAGTGTGGAGTGTAGTGGAGATTGTGTAGCAAAGCTCTTTTTTAAAAATAATGCGTCGTTTGCACAATGCATCTAATATTATTATATATATATATATATATTTATATTTGATAAAGCATGCACGCTGGTGGTGCTATACATGAGGCCGGATAAGGTAGTAGTGACTAGGTATGCATTGTGTCAGGAAATGATTAATACTTAATAGTTAGTTTTGAAATGCGATGCTTAGCTTGTTTGGTTCTTATTATATAAGATGATATGAGTTACTGATAAAAAAAAAGAAAAAAAGAAAAAAAGAAAAAAAAAAGATGATATGAGTTGCCACGTTTGCATTTTCTAATTGTTATCGAGACTTGTTTAACAGGGTTAGTTCACCATATTGCTGGATTGAGATACTTTGTTTCCTAGTTCCTACCCAAAAACAAATCATGTCTTGCCACTAGCAGCTTGTTTCTTGTTTTTTTGTTACAGTAATTTTTGCTCAAAACTAATAAATTATTTTTCTTTTTTTATAAGCGTGTAGATTCTTCATTTAATAAAATTTGTGTGACCATTGGGGCTCTCTCTCTCTCTCTCTCTCTCTCTCTCTCT
>NW_023350201.1:0-242 GCF_001411555.2 Juglans regia
TTTTAATTAATCTTTTTATCAGAACGTGAAGCACAATCGAATATTTAGGCATCATTTAATATAAGATGAAATGAGATAAGATATTTTATTAAAAATTAAAAAAATATATTATTATAATATTATTTTTATTTTAAAAAAATTATAATAATTACATAAAATAAATTTGATTTTGTTAACCAAACCGGCCCTTAACATCGCAGATTCACCCTCATCATATTTATTATTAATTTCCTACACACACA
>NW_023350202.1:0-550 GCF_001411555.2 Juglans regia
AACACTATTAGTACTTTAAAATCTGCTATTTTAGATGCGAAATGATAGAACAATTGAAAAATTGCATACATATTTTGTGCCGAATTTTTTTAAAATCTTTTTTTTACTTAATAGTTAAGAAAGTATTTTTTAATAATTTTATAATTTTTTTTTTATTTTTATAAATATTTGAAAGGATTTAAAGTATAATTAAAAAAAAAACTATTTACACTGTTGATACTCATTCTATTCCGAATTTTACGTGGGAGTATCAGTACTCATTTTAAATTCATTTTATGAGACGTTTGGATTTGAAGTGACTTGAAATGAGTTGTGAATAGTAGTGAGATTTGTGAGTTAAGACACTGCAGTAAACGACAAACGTGCTCCGGAGTCCGGATACAGGATAATGCTATGCTGTCGGTAATAGTCGTTGGCGTGCTGTTAGGCAAATTTTTTTTTAATTTGTTCCTTTAATAATTTTTTAAAATTTTTAAATTTTTTTTTAAAAAATTCAATTTACTTTCTTAATAAGTAAATAAAAAAAATTAAATACATAAGTAGTTAAAAT
>NW_023350203.1:0-561 GCF_001411555.2 Juglans regia
CATATTTCTTTTTAAAAAAATGAGATCTATTATTAAAAAATTATTATTTTTACATGAATCTTACATTTTTATATTTTTTTTCAAAATAAATATATTAAGACCCTCTTTAAATTGAGAGATGAGATAAAATGAGATAAGATATTTTTTGATGAGTTGAATAAAATATTGTTAGAATATTATTTTTTAACATATTTCTTTTTAAAAAAATGAGATCTATTATTAAAAAATTATTATTTTTACATGAATCTTACATTTTTATATTTTTTTTCAAAATAAATATATTAAGACCCTCTTTAAATTGAGAGATGAGATAAAATGAGATAAGATATTTTTTGATGAGTTGAATAAAATATTGTTAGAATATTATTTTTTAACATATTTCTTTTTAAAAAAATGAGATCTATTATTAAAAAATTATTATTTTTACATGAATCTTACATTTTTATATTTTTTTTCAAAATAAATATATTAAGACCCTCTTTAAATTGAGAGATGAGATAAAATGAGATAAGATATTTTTTGATGAGTTGAATAAAATATTGTTAGAATATTATTTTTTAA
>NW_023350204.1:0-570 GCF_001411555.2 Juglans regia
GGTCTTGGGCATGTTTATAAGTAATGAGCAATCATCTCTTATACAACCGGTTTTATGAGATGAGTTAGGCCCATGAATTTCATCATGGTATCAGAGCCTGCCACAGGACGAATGTGGGCCTACACTACTTACCCCGTGACAAGGACAAGAAAAAATACTGGTCTGCACGTGAGGGAGGGTGTTGAGGAATAATCCCACATTGACTGTGGACAAGGTCTTGGGCATGTTTATAAGTAATGAGCAATCATCTCTTATACAACCGGTTTTATGAGATGAGTTAGGCCCATGAATTTCATCACACATAGGGGAGACCATGGTGCACATGTTACTAAAATAGTTATTTTCAAAATGAAAACGAGATTTTTGTGTGTGTAATGACTTGCGTAAATTTTTTTATTGAATATTTAAGTTGTGTAATCATCATTTACAGTTGTATTAAATGATTTGCAAAATTTTCCTTCCCACCTACATGTATGTTGAGTGTTAGACTTAGGCCTCGTTAGGTTGTTAAACTCATTTGAGTTTAACTCAATTCAGTCTAATTTTAAGTTAAGTCTTATATCCCTCTTT
>NW_023350205.1:0-805 GCF_001411555.2 Juglans regia
CGTTAATTAAAAAAAAAAAAAAAAAAAAAAAGCTTGAGCGAGTGAGGGCCCAACTTTTGGACTCTAGCATTCATTAAGATTCATGCTGGTTGGAGGTCACTAACTTAAAATTTAAATTACAATTATAAAAGAGTCTCTTTTTCTCGACTTCCAACTAATCAAATCATTAATACAGCCTTTTTTTTTCCTAACCCTACTAATCATGCACTTGCGTGATATATGGAAACTTGTTAATTTCTAACTTTATTTATAATTTGATTGTAGAGTTCTTTTGTAGATAAATATATAACACCGAAAGAATATACTTTTTTGATTTAATATATTATATTTTAAAATTAAATTTTTATATAGATTAAAATATGAAGTGCGTTGCACTTTTAAGATTATAAATGGAGATTTGGATAGTAACTTGAGATGAGATAAAAGTTAAATAAAATATTATTAGAATATTATTTTTAATATTATTTTTATTTTGAGATTTGAAAATTTTAAATTATTTATTTTATTTTATGTGAAGATTTGGAAAAGTTTTTAAGAGTGGTTTGAATTCAGAAATGAGTTGAGATGATTTGTGAATAAATAATAAAAGTTGAATTATTTATTATATTTTATGTGAAAATTTGAAAAATTTGTTTTGAGATTTAAAAAAGTTGAATTGTTTATTATATTTTGTGTGGGAATTTGAAAAAATTATAATGATGAGATGAGATGAGATGAGTTGAAATAGATTTTAAATTCAAATGAGACTTAAATGAGATGAGATGAGTGAGTTGAGAGACTTCTTATATCCAAATAATTTTAATAC
>NW_023350206.1:0-307 GCF_001411555.2 Juglans regia
AGAGTATATTTGAGAAAGAATAAATATAGATAGAAGTCATTATTGAGAATATCCATTTTGCACACATGATGTGGCATTATCTAGATCACACATCTCTCCAAGTTAATATTGGGAACAATCAACTAGAAGCAGCCACGCGGTGAGTGCAAAAGGTTGGAAAAATTTGTCGGTGACCATTGCTCAGTCTGTCCTGAAGAAGAACGGTTGCTGTCTCAAGGAAGCTCTCGCTGGTTGTCCCGACTTATTGAGAACCACGATATCCAATTTCTTGGAAATCCTGCTTTTAGGCATATTTTATGAGTTCTAT
>NW_023350207.1:0-276 GCF_001411555.2 Juglans regia
ATCAAATGTCCGAGGAAACATAAAGGCCTTTTTTATCGAAATACTTTGAATTTGGACGAGATTTTTTGCAGGCATGCTTAGAAAAATCATATCTTGAAGTAGGAGCAAGCCTCACAATTTTTCGACAACGGGATTTTTTTATTTAATTTTTTTGATTAAATAAATCCGAAAAATCAAAAAAAATCGAAAATAGGCAAAAATCGATAGGTGATGCTTGGAACACATCCAAGATGTATTGGAATGAATTTAGGAAACCAATTTGGGTGGTTTCAATTG
>NW_023350208.1:0-686 GCF_001411555.2 Juglans regia
TTTTGCTGGCTCTGTTCTATAATTAACAACTGGCCTGCCTATGGTTAATTATGCATGGCACCTGTAAGACTTGGTAGTTACATGACACGAGATCAATACTACATCTCTAACTAACACCTGGGTTCGATAGCAAGAAGCTCTCATCTTATTTATAATTTTATCTCATCTCATCGTATCTTAATATTCAAATACAATAAATATAAATATTTTTTAATTTCAATTTTTAAATTTTTTATCTAATCGTTACCTAATTATTACAATTTTCTCAAACTTTCAAATAAAACATAAAAAATAATTCAAATATTTTAAATACCAAAAAAATAATAATATTTTAATTTTATAATTTTTTTATTCAATTTTTTTCTCACAATACTTTATAATATTTTTATTTAATTTTTTCTCCTTCACTTTTTAAAGTCTCATAAAATATTTTAATTCAAACTATTTTATTACTATTTATAAATCATTTCATAATTTCATCACTGTTCAAACTAGGCCTTAGTCATACTAGCCAGGTTGTTCTTGGTCTTCCTTAAATATGTCGAGAATGAAAAGCAAAAAAGGACTGAAATGTCAAATATTACTGCTACCATATATATATTATTTTTTAAGAGATATATATATATATAGGAAAATGCTACATGCCCCGCTGGGGGCTCCCGCTGCGGGAGCTCCCGCTGGGCATG
>NW_023350209.1:0-637 GCF_001411555.2 Juglans regia
ATATAAGAATAATTCTATATATAGTTATAATTTATTAATTTATGCTTCACATTTTATTAAAAAAAAAAGTTGTTAATGTAAAATATAAAAATAAATAATAACTGATGTATAATAAAATCTTAAATATAAATACTTTTAATTTTTTAATAAAAATTATATAAAAATAAATTTATAAATTAAAGTAATTTGATATAATATGTTAGATTATCAAATTATTTTTATTCTTAAATAGATCTAATATATTATATTAAATTACGTTAATTTATAAATTTATTTTTATAAAATATTTTTATGATTATAAAACTTATTTTTTATAATTTATAAGGATGTAAGATAGTAATTAAGATATTGGGATAAAGAACAATAGCGTATAGTTTTCAAATTGTTCGACTGAGTACTAGAGTCTATAGAAGAAGATATGAGTGACTGGCGTTATAGGAAGAGTGATCGTTGATGGTTTGTCCACACGTTAAAAGTGATTGATGTATTTCAACTATATTTGTGTCTGAACCTGAAGCTAGCTAGCGAAGGTGATAGACTTCACTTGCAACAAGTAATCACCAAAACGACGAAACTAAGTACGCGAGAGCCACAGCATTTCCCCCCCCCCCCCCCCCCCCCCCCCCCCCCCCCCCCC
>NW_023350210.1:0-1060 GCF_001411555.2 Juglans regia
TATTTATATATTATAGCGATTTTATTTTTTATTTATATATAATAGTGATAAATATTTTTTATTTATATATTATAGTGATTTTATTTTTTATTTATATATTATATTGATTTTATTTTTTATTTATATATTATGGCTATTTTATTTTTTATTTATATATTATAGCGATTTTATTTTTTATTTATATATTATAGCGATTTTATTTTTTATTTATATATTATAGTGATTTTTTTATTTATTTATATATTATAATGATTTTTTTTATTTACATTTAATAGTGATAAATATTATAGTGATTTTATTTTTTATTTATATATTATAGCGATTTTATTTTTTATTTATATATAATAGTGATAAATATTTTTTATTTATATATAATAGTGATAAGTATTATATAATGTTTGTGAATAGTTATGAATAGAGATTGAAGTGGGTTTGTGGGTCCCATTAAGAGTATTTTAAGTTGTTTGGCATGTAAAGTATTTTCAAAAGTACGAGAATACTTGAAAAGTGTTGATGATACTTTAGTACCCAAACATAGCCGAAGTCACGAACAACGGTCACTTTACCGCCCCAATGGATAAATAGTAGTTCTCGCCTGCCTCCTCCAACACACTAGAAAATCTCAGAATTTTTCTTTATTCTTTTTAAGGCCTTGTTTGTATTTAAAACTCACTTCAACTCATCTCATCTCATTATTATAATTTTTATAAATTTCCACACAAAATATAATAAACAATTTAATTTTTTCAAATTCTAAAACAACTTTCCTAAATTCCCACTCAAAATATAACTTTTATTCTACTATTCACAAACCATCTCAACCTATCTCAACTGATCTCTGAATCCAAATCACTCCTAACTTGTCAATTGAGAGGTTTGAAAAGCTGTGAAATTATATCTGATTAATTTTGGCAGGGGTTTGTGCAGGAATTCGACCATCTCTGAGATTGAGGGCCAAAAAAAAAAAAGTTGTTGATAGCTCTGATGGAGATGATCTCAATATGTCACTATTATTCACAAATTATATTATTAATATTTATAAAATTCTCATCTCATTTTA
>NW_023350211.1:0-673 GCF_001411555.2 Juglans regia
AGCTTTATTCCCCACAGATCGCTTAAGTTTTCCCAAACTTAAATTTTACAAATAATAGTGTGAGTATATTAAATATAAGTATAATAATAATAATAATAATAATAATAGTGTTATTTTTTTTACTTTTGTATTTTGTAATATTAATATTATTATATATTAGTATTTAATATAATTAGAAATATCTTAGTATAATAATTGTTCGAACTAATATCCTATTGGTTCGAACAACATTTATGCATATAATAACCGTTCGAACCACTTTTTTACCATTCGAACAGGACCTCACGGACATCATATACCCAGTTCGAACATATTGACATTTATGTTCAAAGTCGATAGTATCCAAAACCTCTTGCAACCACCAACTCTGCCATGAACTTAGCTGTAGCAAGCCAATATTTGTACTTCTAAGCGACCCCATTTTGGTGTTTTCCGGCCAACTAACACCAAAATAATCAGTAGAAATGATGGAGTTTCACTCCCTAATCATTTCTACTGATTAAAACGAAGGATTCTCCAGAATCCTAGGTTTCTTCATTCGGGGCTGAGTCAACCAGCCATGTCTATTTGGCCTGTTCTTATTTGAACGGACTCTATTCTGTTCGAACAAATTAAATGTGATCGAATGAACACAAATTGCCTATTTGTGTAAATAGAAGTTTCCGTTCGAATA
>NW_023350212.1:0-330 GCF_001411555.2 Juglans regia
TTAGAAAAGAAGAAACCTTACACTCCAGAAGGCTTGCTAAACTATAGATATTAGAGACCACTCTCACAGGCACCATCTCAGACTTACCCAGATTCACTTTTAGCCCTGACACTGCTTCAAAGTAGAGTAACAATGCTCGTAGAGTTTGATCTGGCTTTTATTCGCTTTATAAAAAACTAATGTATCATCTGGCAAAAGAAGGTGTGAGATGATAGTAGGACCACTAGAACCATTGCCCACTTGAAAGCCAGATAAAAACCCTCCCCCAACAGCAGCCTGCACCATCCTACTTAAAGCCTCCATAACTATAACAAAAAAAAAAGGAGATAA
>NW_023350213.1:0-223 GCF_001411555.2 Juglans regia
TTTTTTTTTTTTTTTTTCTGCTTAATTTTAAGAGTTTTGCTGCCCAACCTTACCGCCCACAACTCCGAGCTCTATATTTTTTTAAATTTTTTAATTTTTTTTAAATTTTTTTTGAGTTTTTTTTTTAAAATTATTTAAAATTTTTTATTTTTTATTTATATAATAAATATTTGATTTTAAAAAAATAAAAAAAAAATATGAAGGACGAGGAAGTTGTGAAGAT
>NW_023350214.1:0-213 GCF_001411555.2 Juglans regia
GTGTTGGCCAGATTCTCTGCATGGTAACTAAGATTGACTCATTGTGTCTTTCTTCTGCAGTAAAATAAAAAAATATTTTTATAATTTTTTATTTTACTTCGTAATTAAGAAAATATTTTTTAATAATATTATGATTTTTTTAAAAAATATTTAAAATAGTCATATTACAGCCCCCGTTGGGGGCTCCCGTTGAGCTTAACATGTACTTTTTTA
>NW_023350215.1:0-721 GCF_001411555.2 Juglans regia
ATTCAGAAGAAGAAAAAAATAACTCGACTAAATGGTAAATGCAGATGCATACACGCACATACAAACAAATAACGATTAATTAAATGAAACAGTCGTGAGTGATGAAAAAAAATACATATATCTCAGCCGGGCTGACCTCTGCTAAGGTGCGGAAATTCAGAATATAAGGAGGAATGAGGAGCTGTAAATCTGACAGAGTAAACATAGGATGACTCTCAGTCGGCGTCATTTAGAATAGACGGTAGCCGCGAGAGAGGAACGCCGGAGTTATCTGCGAAGAACTCCGTGCTAGAGATGAGAGCCTCCTTCCTGAAACTCTTTTTCGCAGTTGTTTCCTAGGGTTTCACCGACCAGAGACAGAGAGAGATCGTTCGGAGAGAACATTACGACGAGAAGAGGCCAAAATGACACCAGTTTCGTGGTGTTGTATCGGTATAGTCACCATAACTACGGCTGCGCAGTTGCAGTGGTATGTGATTCAGGAATACCACAATTATTTATAAAGAAAACAACACTTCAACAGCCGTCTTAGCTCAGTCGGTAGAGCGCACGGCTTTTAACCGTGTGGTCGTGGGTTCGAATCCCACAGACGGCGTTATTTTTCTGTTCTTTTTCCTTGTGAGTAAGGACAAACAAGTTCTTTGTAAAAAAAAATAATAATCTCACTAATAATTTTTTTTTTTTATACTTATTTAAGATGAGATCTATTTTTTTATAAAAA
>NW_023350216.1:0-237 GCF_001411555.2 Juglans regia
TATATGAATATATATGTTATATATAAAATTTCACATAAAAATTTATAATTATACATTATATATAAAACTTATATATAAAAATATTATTTTTTATTTTTTTTAATCAACCGGTCCGGTCCGGTCCAAAAAATTCCGGAACCGGAACCGGACCGGAACCGGCCGGTTTTTACGTTTTAAAAACCGGTTCCGGACCGGACCGGTTCAAAACCGGTAAAACCGGTCCGGTTCGGTCCGGTC
>NW_023350217.1:0-673 GCF_001411555.2 Juglans regia
TTTTTTTTTTTTTTTTTTTTTTTTTTTTTTTTTTTTTTTTTTTTTTTTTTTTTTTTTTTTTTTTTTTTTTTTTTTTTTTTTTTTTTTTTTTTTTTTTTTTGTAATTTTATTTATTTTTAATTTATATTTTCTCTTTATTTTGATTATTTAATAAACTAGTAACTTTAATTTGCAATCTAAACTACTAAAATTGCCCATTTACATCTAAATGATCATAATTTGATTATATCTCTTTCCAAATAATAATGTGTATTTTAAATTAATTATTTGATTATATTTGGAATATTCTTTTTTTAAAATGATATTTTGTTGACAGTCAACAGTTTTGATCATTTGAATTAAAACAAATAGAAAATAGAAAAATTAAATTTTCCATCTATATTTTTATCCCACTTTCTCTTAGAAAAAGTAATACGATTATCCAATTTTATAAACTTAGCTTAAATCTCTATACGAAGAAAAGGAAATAAAAAAGAGAGCGGTGCTACTCCTACCGAAAGTTTGGCACCGACTGGGTACTGAATAGTATAAATTTTTTTTCTTTATTTTTTCTTCAAACATTTTGTAAATTATTTTAAAAAAAATTAAAAAAATTAAAATTTACAAATTTATTAAAAAATATTTTTTAACCATTAAATAAAAATAAATAAAAATGCAATACGGTATAAAAATT
>NW_023350218.1:0-297 GCF_001411555.2 Juglans regia
GAGCACCGACAAGGACAAGGGGCAACGAGAGGGACAAATTCCATCTTTGTAGGTATGCAACACAGGAACCCTTCGGTAGCCCAACATGCTATTCACACGAGGAGCAAAAATGAGGAGGAGCACGCCTAACAGTTCGATGCACAAGCACGGCGCCTGTCAAGACATACAACCTTGTCACCACTCACACGCCGTTACGTCCGCCAGACCACAACATCAAACAAATTGAACCACACCCCAACCAAGCACAAGGCTAGCTGAGCGTGTGGAAGCATTGTGTGGTGTCGAGCCTGCCCCGCT
>NW_023350219.1:0-488 GCF_001411555.2 Juglans regia
TAGCCAATGTAATAAAATTTACATGGTTTTTGGTATGAGTATCAGATGTTCTTATACATTTGGTTGAAAATGTTTCTCACAGTTCTCAATCTTAGAACATGACAGCACCACAAATCATCCATTTTTAATAGCCAATGTAATAAAATTTACATGGTTTTTGGTATGAGTATCAGATGTTCTTATACATTTGGTTGAAAATGTTTCTCACAGTTCTCAATCTTAGAACATGACAGCACCACAAATCATCCATTTTTAATAGCCAATGTAATAAAATTTACATGGTTTTTGGTATGAGTATCAGATGTTCTTATACATTTGGTTGAAAATGTTTCTCACAGTTCTCAATCTTAGAACATGACAGCACCACAAATCATCCATTTTTAATAGCCAATGTAATAAAATTTACATGGTTTTTGGTATGAGTATCAGATGTTCTTATACATTTGGTTGAAAATGTTTCTCACAGTTCTCAATCTTAGAACATGACA
>NW_023350220.1:0-351 GCF_001411555.2 Juglans regia
AATACTAAATCACTAAAAGTTTATAACTAATACTAATATATAACTTATAACTATACCAATAGTCTAATATTAATACTATTATATAGTCTAATATATTAATAAAAGTATAAAACAGTTTTTTTTAAATCAATTTTTTTTTATAAACAAATTTTTAATGACAAATTGTGAAATTTATATTTTTAAAAAATCGGACCGGACCGGACCGGACCGGTAAAATCGGAAATACCGGTTTAGGAGGGTAACCGGTGCGTAATCGGTTTTGAAAAATATAAAACCGATACATACCGGTTCGGTCTTAGATTTTATCCAAAACCGGACCGGTTACACCCCTACTGAAGCTTGTTAAAAAAA
>NW_023350221.1:0-202 GCF_001411555.2 Juglans regia
GCTTCATTTGGAATCACAACTCCTCTCAACTCATCTCAACTCATCATTACAACTTTTTCAAATCTCAATACAAAATATAATAAACAATTCAACTTTTTCAAATCCCAAAATAATAATAATAATAATAAATAATATTCTAACAATATTTTATTATCTCAACTCAACTCAACTCAACTCACTTCAACATCCAAACGCAACCTTA
>NW_023350222.1:0-217 GCF_001411555.2 Juglans regia
AAAAAAAAAAAAAAAAAAAAACATAGGCCGAAATATCGGCCGGTACCGGCCGAAATATAGGCCGGTACAAGCCGAAATTTAGGCCGAAACGGCCGGTATTGGCCGGTACGGCCGATATTTTGACCGGTACGGTATATATCTAGTACCTGTACCGGCCGGACGGCCGAAACGAAAAATTTCGACCGTACCGACCGGTACGGTACGGAATTAAAAACAT
>NW_023350223.1:0-229 GCF_001411555.2 Juglans regia
CCCCAATTTAAACTAGACTATTTATAATTTATATGTATGTATGTATTTATATATAATTTATTCATATATAAACTATTATTTTAGAATATAATTGTTATATATATATTTATATATATAATTTATTCATATATCGACTATCTCGAAACGGTACATGAAACGGTACCGGTACCGAAATATTTCGTTCCAGTGTCTTGACCGGTACGCCATCCGGTACGGTCTTCAAAACATT
>NW_023350224.1:0-348 GCF_001411555.2 Juglans regia
AAATATTTTTTATTTATATATTATAGTGATTTTATTTTTTATTTATATATTATAGTAATTTTATTTTTTACTTATATATTATAGTGATAAATATTTTTTATTTATATTTAATAGTGATAAATATTATAGTGATTTTATTTTTTATTTATATATTATAGTGATTTTATTTTTTATTTATATATAATAGTGATAAGTATTATAGAATGTTTGTGAATAGTTATGAGTAGAGATTGAAGTAAGTTTGTGGGTCCCATTGAGAGTATTTTAAGTTGCTTGGTATGTGAAGTATTTTCAAAAGTACGAGAATACTTGAAAAGTGTTGAGATACTTCGTCACCCAAACACAGCC
>NW_023350225.1:0-205 GCF_001411555.2 Juglans regia
GAGTTCGTTTGTTTTTAGAGATGAGATGAGTTGAAATTAAAGTTAAAAAGTTAAATAAAATATTGTTAGAATATATTTTTTAATATTATTGTTATTTTGGGATTTGAAAAAGTTGAATTGTTTATTTTATTTTATATGGAGATTTAGAAAAGTTGTAATGATGAGGTGGGATGAGATGAGATGTTTTTGAAAAACAAACAAGGCC
>NW_023350226.1:0-409 GCF_001411555.2 Juglans regia
TCTCGTATGCCGCCTGAGTTAATTTTTATTTTGACCGATTAAGAAAGTAATTTTTAGTGTATCGATATATTCTTTTTTTATTTTTTAAAAATATTTAAATATGTTAAAAAAAATATGAAAATAAATAAAAATATAAAAAATAAAAAATAAATTTGTATTAAACCGCACGCCCAATAGTGATTATTGGACGGTAGCCTAGAACTATTCTTCTTTAATGACTGAATGTACAGTTACTTTTATGGGGTATACCCCTAAGATAATACAAAAAATCTACTCAACTTCCTACTATTCATACAACCTCCACACTCCACATTATTTTTAATTTTTATTATTTTTTTCTTTTATTAAATATTTATTATATAAATAATGAATAAAAAATTTAAAATAATTTAAAAAGAATAAACTCAAA
>NW_023350227.1:0-340 GCF_001411555.2 Juglans regia
TGGATAAAGTTCGCGCTTTGCATGTTCCCACAGTGAAGGAAAATTTTCACAATCAGTTCCTCCACCAATAAAATTAGGGTACTATCTTCTTCTTAAAAGAAAAAACTCATGGTCATTATGAAAATTAAGTCTCTTAATTTAATAATTATGAAAATAAAATCACTTCCCTAGAATAATATCAAATCAAGCTCTTGATTTATTATCTCTAACAGCCGCTCAAACTTAATGGTGGAGAACTTTGAACATATATAGCTGTGATATTTAAGATGTGACTTACAATTGGAACATCAAATATATATGAAGTTGTTGCTAACAATAGGTAATTGATAATAGGCCAAAC
>NW_023350228.1:0-1407 GCF_001411555.2 Juglans regia
AAGTTTCTTTATTACACGCCAGACACGCTAACTTCCCTTTCGTACTCCAGCAAAAAAGATTCTCATATGCCGGGAAATCATTTATGGTCCACATTACTGCGTCATGCATCTAAAAAGATGTCGACGTAGATGCATCATAAGTTCTAACGCCTGTTTCCCATAACTCTTTCAGCTCTTCAATCAACGGCTGTATGAATACGTCAATATGATTCCTAGGTGATCTGGGGCCAGGGATGAGTAAAGTTAACAAAAATTTTGACGCCTTCATGCACCTCTATAGTGGAAGATTGTACGGAATCAATACTACGGGCCAAGTGCTATAACTTGTACTCATATTTCCAAAAGGGTTGAATCCATCGGTTGTGAGTCCCAAGTGCACGTTCCGAGCTTCTATCCCAAACTCTGGATATTGATTATCGAAAGACTACCACGCAAGTGAATCAGCTGGATGCCTCATATATGCGTCATTCTTAACTTTTTTCTCCTCGTGCCACCTCATATCATGAGCTGTTTTCTTACACATATATAGTCTTTGCAACCTAGGTTTCAAGGGAAAATACCGCAACACCTTAACCGGTACGTTTTTCTTACCCTTCCACCTGGACTCTCCGCATATGGGACATGCTTGTTTCTCCTCATTTTCCTTCTAGAATAATACACAATCATTCTTGCATGCATGTATGGACTTGTACTCAAATCCTAATCTCTTTCCCAACTGTTTTGCTTCATAAAAGTTATTGGGCAATGTAAACCCTTCGGGAAGCACCTCGTTAAATAAGTCTAATATCATGTTTGTTGTTTTCGTCGACATCCCACACAATGACTTAATGTGAAACAACTGTACAATAAACGACATTTTGGAATGTTTTGTACAACCTGGATAAAGTTCGCGCTTTGCATGTTCCCACAGTGAAGGAAAATTTTCACAATCAGTTCCTCCACCAATAAAATTAGGGTACTATCTTCTTCTTAAAAGAAAAAACTCATGGTCATTATGAAAATTAAGTCTCTTAATTTAATAATTATGAAAATAAAATCACTTCCCTAGAATAATATCAAATCAAGCTCTTGATTTATTATCTCTAACAGCCGCTCAAACTTAATGGTGGAGAACTTTGAACATATATAGCTGTGATATTTAAGATGTGACTTACAATTGGAACATCAAATATATATGAAGTTGTTGCTAACAATAGGTAATTGATAATAGGCCAAACGCAAGCAATGGGCTAAATATGACAAAAAATAAAGTTGGGACTTCAAACAGTTAATACCTAAAACAGACCAAAAAGAATTAACTTACCGTCTTATAATAAAGAGATAAGTACTTGTGATAACGTTTTTCATCCTAACAACTGTTTTTGGTAAATAAAATTTAATTAATACAACTTAAAGATCTGTAAAAAA
>NW_023350229.1:0-283 GCF_001411555.2 Juglans regia
GGTTGTATGTCTTGACAGGCTCCGTGCTTGTGCATCGAACTGTTAGGCGTGCTCCTCCTCATTTTTGCTCCTCGTGTGAATAGCATGTTGGGCTACCGAAGGGTTCCTGTGTTGCATACCTACAAAGATGGAATTTGTCCCTCTCGTTGCACCTTGTCCTTGTCGGTGCTCATCTTTGGGTGCTGGCTGGACTCTGAAGTTGTCCACGTGTTACCATGCAAGCCTTCGAGTTTACGTTGGTTGTCATGGACCATGTGGGCGTTCTCGTGCTCTTGGATGCGGA
>NW_023350230.1:0-295 GCF_001411555.2 Juglans regia
TGAATGTCATCTGGGCTTAATTGGAAGTATAGTGAAAACGGGAAAAAAAAGGGAGGGGGTGGGGGGTTGAGGATCTTCCTTCTCAGTTGGAAGTACTTTCCACTATATCATCTGAGCTTAATTTTGAATTTTTGATCTCATAAAAAATTTTCAAATGCTGATATCCTTAGCTATGAAAACATAAAAAATTGACGGAAGAGATAAGAACTTGTATCTACCAACTTCAACATAGATATCATTGTACATGCCATTTATGTTTTTAGAAGCCATAAGATAAATACCTGTCACCAAATAA
>NW_023350231.1:0-417 GCF_001411555.2 Juglans regia
TTTTTTTAAAAAAAAAAAAAAAAAAAACTTGGATTTGTATCGATTGTGTACGCACCGAAATGTTTTTTTTTTTTAATATTTAAACTTGTTTCTTTTTTAAGTCATATCTTTTTAAAAAATTATATTCATAATTTCTATACATCACATATTATACATAATTTTTAATTTTTTTTCTTATTAAATATATGTTGTATAGATGATGATTAAAAATAATAATTCTTTTAAAAAATTCAATTAAAATAAAAAATTATTGTAATATATAATGTAGAATGATGAGTAGTAAATTTTTATTTTTTATATTTAAAAAAAATAAATATAAAAAAATATTTTAACACTGTAGTTTGTAGATACAAAAGCTCTTATCTAACTCTATAACTTGCCTCTCGAGAAGTCTGCCTCTGACTTCTGAAAAATCAC
>NW_023350232.1:0-287 GCF_001411555.2 Juglans regia
ACCCCCCCCCCCCCCCCCCCCCCTCCCCTCCCCTCCCCTCAAAAATCGACACCGTTTCGGCGATTGTTTAAAAAAAAAATCATTACCAAAATGACATCGTTTTGGTAACGAAATTTCTTTATATATGTATATATATATATATATGTTTTAGGCTAGGCTTAAGCCCAGCCCAGGGGGCGGGGTTGCCCACGCCACCCGGGCAGGGCTGGGGCGGTGGACAGAGGGGTGGCAGGGGCGGAGCCCTGCCGCCCAGCCCTATTTGTAATGATGTAGTGGCCTTTTTAATT
>NW_023350233.1:0-249 GCF_001411555.2 Juglans regia
ATCACCATTGGACTCATTTCTCAAACTTACTTGGTTGCAGCATTTTGTGAGTTGAAGAGACTCAAATATCTAAGGATCTTGGACCTTCGGAATAATAAATTGGAAGGCAATATTCCCTCTTGTCTTGGGACGATTGAAAAACTTTCACAACTTGATCTGTCGGGAAACCACCTTCATGGCAATCTACCTTCGTCAATATTCTCAAATCATAGCTCGATTATGGTGTTCGATGTTTCGGATAATCAATTG
>NW_023350234.1:0-236 GCF_001411555.2 Juglans regia
ATTCTTATTGAATGGGACCCATATTTAAAAAAATATATATGTATAAGAATTATTTATTGAAATATTGTAACTAGCATTATTATATATATATATACACACGAGTTTTGATAGTCATTGAAAAAGTGACCCGAATTAGGTATATTTTATTTTTTTATTATTATTATTTTTATGTATTATTTTTATGTATTTTTTTATTATTAAAAAATAAAAAATATTTATAATATTATAAAAAATAT
>NW_023350235.1:0-265 GCF_001411555.2 Juglans regia
GCCTTGTTTGTTTTTCAAAAATATCTCATCTCATCTCATCTCATCTCATCTCACCTCATTATTACAATTTTTTTAAATTCTCATACAAAATAAAATAAACAATTCAACTTTTTCAAATTCTAAAATAACAATAATATTAAAAAATATATTCTAATAATATTTTATTCAACTTTTTAACTTTAATCTCAACTCATCTCATCTCTGAAAACAAACGAGCCCTAAGTGTAGGCTTGGAATACAAGATAAAATATAAAATTTTTATCTC
>NW_023350236.1:0-456 GCF_001411555.2 Juglans regia
TTTTATATATAATGTATAATTATAAATTTTTATGTGAAATTTTATATATAACATATATATTCATATATGAAATAATTTCTTATTATAATTTATAAATTATTACATAAAATGTTAATACTAAATCACTAAAAGTTTATAACTATACCAATAGTCTAATATTAATACTATTATATAGTCTAATATATTAATAAAAGTATAAAACAGTTTTTTTTAAATCAATTTTTTTTTTATAAATAAATTTTTAATGACAAATTGTGAAATTTACATTTTAAAAAAACCAGAAAACCGGACCGGAAACCGGTAAAACTGAAAATACCGGTTTAGGAGGGTAACCGATGCGTAATCGATTTTGAAAAATATAAAATCGATACATATCAATTCGATCTTAGATTTTATTTAAAATCAGATCGAATCAGACCAGTTAAACCCCAAGTCAATGGTTGTGATATCTTGTGT
>NW_023350237.1:0-276 GCF_001411555.2 Juglans regia
TATATAGTCTAATATATTAATAAAAGTATAAAACAGTTTTTTTTAAATCAATTTTTTTTTTTTATAAACAAATTTTTAATGACAAATTGTGAAATTTATATTTTTAAAAAACCGGAAAATCAGACCGGACCGGATCGGAAACCGGTAAAACCGGAAGTACCGGTTTAGGAGGGTAACCGGTGCGTAATCGGTTTTGAAAAATATAAAACTGGTACATACCGGTTCGGTCCTAGATTTTATCCAAAACCGGACCGGACCGGACCGGTTACACCCCTA
>NW_023350238.1:0-223 GCF_001411555.2 Juglans regia
CGGTCCGGTCCGGTCCGGTCCGGTCCATATTTTAGAGGACCGAAAACATTCGGTCCGGTCCACGGTCCACGGTTTTTTCGGACCGGACCGGACCGAATGAAAAATTAAAAAAAATATATTATATATATTTTTTATATATAATAATTGTACAATTAACAATATAAATTTTTAAATATATTATTAATACTTGTTAATATTCTATAAATTAACAATATTTTATATA
>NW_023350239.1:0-442 GCF_001411555.2 Juglans regia
CTAGTCACTTGCAGGTGGTTTGCCTGTCAGCTTCCAACCCCTATGGTATGCTTGTTGCCCGCCACTACGGTGTGGAGGTTTGTAGTAAGTGGAGTTTCCGTCACTCTCAAAGTCTCAGAGCTGCATCTCAACTTCTTGAAACTGGAGGTGATTTCTGCAAGACTATTATTTTCAGGAAAATGCAACACCTTCCAAATTGTTGCGGCCAGAGGCCCATGCAGCAGCTGGGCCTAGTCACTTGCAGGTGGTTTGCCTGTCAGCTTCCAACCCCTATGGTATGCTTGTTGCCCGCCACTACGGTGTGGAGGTTTGTAGTAAGTGGAGTTTCCGTCACTCTCAAAGTCTCAGAGCTGCATCTCAACTTCTTGAAACTGGAGGTGATTTCTGCAAGACTATTATTTTCAGGAAAATGCAACACCTTCCAAATTGTTGCGGCCAGAGG
>NW_023350240.1:0-5996 GCF_001411555.2 Juglans regia
TTGAAAATATTAGAACATGCGAATACTTGATTTACACATACGAACAATAACATTCAACAATTAACAAAGGGTAAAAGAGATTCACTATGCGTGGTCGAAACATATAGTACTTGAAAGGATGATTTTACAAAAGTAACATGGACTTATAACATCTAGCATGTTGGGTATAACATCATCAAGTAACATGGCAACATAATCATATAGATTCGAATACAAGGCATGGTATTACACGACATTTCATTTAACCAACGATCAATATGGCAACACATATTTAGGTAAAATCGAGTATATAACATGATAAAAGATTTCATTCAATCTAATATCAAGCAAATACAATTTCACACATCATATACACATATTATCCAAGAGTAAGTTGAAGGTCTACTTAAAAAATCCAACGATTACAAAGAGCAAGCTGAAAATGCTTATTGAGATTCATTAGACATGGTGATCTAAAACCCTAATCTCTTGTGTGAGTGTGTGTTGTGTACATAGCTCATGAAACTCATTCCCACGGCAAGAAGGGCTCCTTAACATTCAGACTTTACTCTCAAATCCAAAAAAATAAACCCTAGCTTATCTAAGTGTAGTGTCCGCAACTCTCCTTCCTTTTCAAAGTTTTATATTCACTTGCTTAAGGCAAGTGGAGGTTCGGATCTCTCTCTCCCTCTTGAAGAAAAACCCTAGCCCTCTTGAATGTGTGTGTGTGTTCGTGTGTATGTGCAAACTCATGAAGTCCGAAACCCTATTCTTGTTTCTTTCTTTGGCCGTGTGTGTGTGTGTGTAAGAGACAAGTGAATGGTCATTACCTTGTGTGCTCTTCCCCCTTAGATGGTGTTGGTACTCCTTGGTGTGCTTGAAATGGTGGTTGGAGGAAGAAGGTAGGGGTGTGTGTGGTGTTTTTGTGGAGAGAAAATAGTGGAAAGTAAGAGAGAGTGGTGTAGCCGTGTAACACAAGGAAAAATCAGAAAATGACCAAATGACTACCCATTTTCGGCTCCACCCTTCTTATAGGCATTTTTCCCTCCTTGGAAAACCAAAGGTCTTGGTGCATGGATGCCACTTGGCATCTTGTCCGAGTATCTCTTCACCTTCCTCATAATGTGAATGTGTTGGAGAACCAAAGGTCTTTTGGACAAGTGGCGTGTGGCTTCCCCAATCCGAAATCCTAATTCCATCTATGCCCTCCTCCATGTGTCTAAGTTCATTGAACTTGGTGGCAAAAAGGTCAAACTCAAACCCTAAATCAGTGTTGGACAACTACACGTGTGCATGCTTAACATTTGGCAAGTGGGGCGTGTGTGTGTGTGGTTGTCGAAAATCCTCTCATCTCCCCAAGAAAATATTTCTCCTTCCTAGATCTAGGGTAACGTGTGGTTGGTTCCTAGGTGGGTGGTGGCTTGTACAACACCTTGCCCTAGCCAACCCTCTATCTTCTTCTTACCTTAAGATTCTTCTAGATTCTTCAATGGGCATGTGTGTCATTTCTCAAGCAAACTTTTCCTCTTCCCCATGGTTCTCTCTCTAGGATTTTGACAAGTGAGTGACAAGTGGCATCATGTGAGCAAATGTGTGTTGGCCGAAACCTAGGGACTAGGTTTTTGCCTCATCCCAATGCAGCTCTTCCACTTCTCTATCATTTCACTCTTCTAGTATCATGCATGAGTGACATTAGGCATTTCCCCTTTGAATCCGAAACTCCATCCTCTTAGTGGCTCGTGCCCTTGCCATTTGAACTCCCCCTAGGCGCCACTTCTCCATGGGATCCTCTTGGAACTCGCACAAACATGACAACTGGCATGCAAGTATGAGTGGTTGGTGAGGGTGAGTTGGCCAAGTGAAATCAAAGTTTTGAATACCGTACCGGAAGCCGTACCGGTCAAGGCACTGGAATGAAATATTTCGGTACCGGTACCGTTTCGTGTACCGTTCTGGCATAATATTTCGGTCACAATACCGTTTCGGTACCGGTACCGTACCGTACCAGTACCGTTTTGTATACCGTTTTGGAATAATTTAAACCTAGATAAATTATATATATACAAGCATTAACTGTATTCCAAAATAACAACAAAATAAGTCAAACTCAATATTCTCAATACAAGTCTTAAGTTTTAAGTTACAACTAACATAAAGTTATAAAATATAAATACCAATATTATCATGATAAAATCAGTAACTTCACTACGTCATCAAAGATGATCATCCTCATCAAAAAGACAATAAGGATCAGGATTCGACATATGAATCAAAATATTTTCATCAACGTCATCTCCATCATCAACATCAACACCAATATTATAATTGTCTTCCTCATTTAGTGAGGCCAATGGCTCCTCAATACTTGCCCAATCCAAATCTTCTCCATCAAGAAGCTCAGATTCTTCACCTACCCATTCTTTCATCAAATCAATGTTTTCAAGATTGATTGGATCTAAAGCATCTCTTCCTTTTTTTATGCTCCTGTCAAAATAAAATCAAACATAAGTGAAAATGTTATATATTTTTCAACAGTGAAAACATTAGTATTAAAAAAATTTACCTCTCTCTCAGCTTCAAGTTATAACGAACAAATACTAAGTCATTCAAACGTTTATGCACTTCTATTTCTCTTCTTCGAATGAATAAAATCAAATGTGCTCCAGTTTCTCTCACATCCAGTTGCACTACAACATTGACTTAGTACTCGAACAGCAAACCTTTGAAGCGTTGGAACCTCGCAACCAAATTGGGTCCACCATGCAACTATAACAATAATGCAATTATAAATTATTAATTAAATACAAGTAAAAATAAAATAAGATAAAATTTAAAGTACAAAGTCACACTATTTAACAAATGATATTGATAAATGATAATACCTAGATTAATCTTATCACGCTGGCGGATTGCTAAAGAATGTCCAAACTCACCTATTGCATTCTTATACAAGTCAAGTTCTGCAATGATCTTGTCTTGATTATCGGGATCAAGTTCCATTTTCATAACACAGCTGTTGAAGCCTCTTATAACATCATTTTTATTTTTAAAATTGGGGCTATAGTAAATTTGTGGCGCCCCCGACCCCCATGTAAGGAAAACACAGGAATCGAGACGCCGGGATGATGACAACACGGTCACACATCCCAACGAAAGTGCCAAGTGTGTGTACATGCAACAGTGGACAACAACAACAACGCAGCGGATTAGTCAACTAAGTACCAGAATTTAAATACAAGTAAACATCAGTAAAGATTTAAAAGCAGTTATACAGTCATCCAAAATAAAGTTAACACATGTCCTAAAAATACAAAGGGTAAAATAAAATAACAATAAACAGTGATCCCAGATCACTCCTCGAGCGGAGCCGTCTCTTCAGGCTCACCCTCCTCCTCATCTGCATCAAAATCTGCGTTACCACAGAATGGTACCGCAGGTAAGTATAACCCAAAAATAATCTCAGGAATAAAATGCATTTAATACAACTAACATGCATGCATATGATGAAATATGCATTTTTCTCAAAACATCATTTTCCCCGAAAATGATAATTTTCCAACACACGCCAAAATCCCATTTGGCCCAAAAATAATCCGTAAAACATTTTTCCAGAAAATGATTTACACAAAATCCAACTCACACTATTTTCCCAGAAAATAGTCCATTTAATCCGTCAATACTCTATGCACCATGGCCTCCCCTAGGGACCATCCGCACGTCCTGGCTTCGTAGCGATGCCCAGTTCCGCGCCCAGCGAGTTCATGGCCGAGCACCCACTACGCAACGAGCGATGCCCAGTTCCGCGCCCAGCGCGTACATGGCCAGACATCCTCTAGTCCCCGCCAGCAGAAGGACCACGGAGTCGGCATGAATCTCTCGTCCGATCCCATTGTCGCCCAGCGACAATCCAGGGGACATTACTCAGTTTATTCCGCTCCCGAGTAACCAGAGGAGCTCCACCGAGATAATGCCCCATCTCGGCTTGGGGTCGTGATACGCACGCACCCAAATTCCATTCTCACATGAAAACCCAGTTTTCATAAACACATGAACATGAATGCAATACACGAAAACCCAGTTTTCCTTTACAAACATGAACATGCATGAAATGCACATGAACCAACCAATCCAAATCCATCAATAACCAATAACCAATAACCAATAACCAATCCAATCCAATCAAACCAACTCCAATCACAACTCCATCCGACCCCCGTACTCCTCGGACTCAGTCCGGCATGCCAAAAATACAGTGAAATGCGTTAGTGCAAAAATACATTAAATTCACAAGAATACTTTGGAGAAATACTTACAGCGCTATAAAGCAATTTTCGAAGGATCACGAAGCTGAAAAAGGCGACGTCTGAGCAACACCACAGTGTAAAATACACTGTGGCCGTGGGTCACAAATACCCACTTTTCAACGGAGACAAACGAAGACCCCAAAATGATAGGGTAGGGCCTAGAGGGGTCGGTGAAGCCAATGGTGGTGGTGGTTTGCCGTGGATGACGGCGCAAATGGTGGTTTAAGGCCAAAAATGTACAAATCGGAAATGGACTTGGTGGGGCTTCAACGGTGATGGATCGGAGCCGGGGTTGGGTCCAAAGGGTTGCCAAGAGGTCGGGGATGAAGTGGTAGGAAGATGGTGGACAATGGCGGTGCGACGGCGGCGCAACGGCGGAAAGAGTGCCGCGGCTTCGTGGGCTTCGTGGGGGCTAACGGTGGCACGAACGGCGGTGATATTGGTGGGGTAGGACGGCCGGCAGTTGAGGAATGCAAGGGACCGGGCGGTGTCGACCACCACCGACGGACGGCGGCGGGCTGGGGTGGAGGCCGAAGTCGCACGGGGAGAGAGAGAGAGAGTCCGTGCGCGGGAGAAGAAATAAGCCGAAGGAAAATAAGGGAAAAAAGAGAAAAAGGAAGGAAAAGAAAAGGAGAGGAAAGAAAAAGAGGGGAAAAGAAATGAGGTCCAATCCTCATAACTTGGGTCACGAAAATGATCCAACGGAAACGATTTTAAAACCACAAATTAAATAAAATAATTTAAACGTAATGGTAAAGTCAAATTGAAATAATTAAATCACACAGTAATTAATTTAAATATGAAAAGCAGTTTAAATGCACAACAATAAATAAATATTAAGAAAGCACATAAAATATTAATTTTTCCCAATTAAAAATCCTAAAAATAATCCAATTAAAATTCAATAATTTTAAAACAAGAGAATAATTTTTTGAATAACATAAAAATAATCCTTCAATAAAAATACACTAAAATACGGGGTGTTACATTCTCCCCCCCTTAAAAAAAATTTCGTCCTCGAAATTAGCAAGGTGAAACATTAAACTAAGACAGGAACAAGATTCAACCGAGAGCATACTTAGAACATACCGTCAAAATAGTCCAGCAAGGCCACTCTATAAGCAACAAGCCCAACCTTCTCTACGATCTGAAAATGGCCAACATATCTTGGACTAAACTTTCCTTTCTTACCAAAGCGCTTAAAGCCTTTCATAAGAGAGACTTTAAGATAAACCCAATCACTTACTTCGAAGGATAAGTCTCTTCTGCTTATATCTGTGTAACTCTTCTGGCAACTTTGCTCTTCCGCCATTTTAGTCCTTATAAACTGAACTTGATCCTTCATTTCTTGAATTATCTCAGGCCCAAACAATTTGCTCTCGCCGACTTCATCCCAACACAAGGGCGATCTACACTTCCTTCCATACAAAACTTCATATGGGGCCATCTGAATGGAGGAATGAAAACTGTTATTATAAGAGAACTCAATAAGCAGCAGGTGATTCTCCCAACTTCCTTAAAATTCCATGACACAAGACCGCAACATATCCTCCAGAGTCTGAATAGTACGCTCTGATTGACCGTCCGTCTGGGGGTGATACGCAGAACTAAACTTCAACTTAGTGTCTAAGGCTGCCTGCAAACTCTTCCAAAAAAAATGGGACATGAACTGCGGGTCCCGATACGACACAATGCTCTTGGGTACTCCATGCA
>NW_023350241.1:0-270 GCF_001411555.2 Juglans regia
GGGCCTATTTGTTTGGATGCCTCCTTTGCAACATGCTTGTGCACGGCGGATGGTGTTATGGCACCCAGTGCTACGCACATTGTTGCTCTCGGGGGCATCCGGATGATGCTGGCCTCGCTTCCATGGGGTTTGACGGGCATCTCGATTTTTCATTTTACATTTGGTTGGCCGCATGGTGGCCGGGCCTGTGTGTTTGTTTGCTTCCTCTTTGACGTAGATGTGCACGGCGGATGGTGTTATGGCACCCAGTGCTACGCACATGCTTCATTG
>NW_023350242.1:0-211 GCF_001411555.2 Juglans regia
TACTTATTAAAAAAATCTCACGTGTTGAATGGAATGTTAAAATATAAATATAAATAATAATAAAAAATTGCTATCACCTTAAATTTTTTGATATAGAATATATAAAGTTTATCATTATTAGTTTGAATTTTTTGAATAATATTAAAAAATTTGTAAATATTATAAGACACATTTTATATATCTGTTATCTCTACTTGAAATAGTTAGATTA
>NW_023350243.1:0-272 GCF_001411555.2 Juglans regia
GAGAAAGGGGAGGTTAAGGGGTAGTGTTCTGTATGTGAGAAAGGAGGAAGAATTTAGGTATTGTTTGTTTTCTAAAAACATCTCATCTCATCTCATCTCACCTCATCATTACAACTTTCTCAAATCCCCACACAAAATAAAATAAACAATTCAACTTTTTCAAATCCCAAAATAATAATAATATTAAAAAATATATTCTAACAATATTTTATTCAACTTTTTAACTTTAATCTCAACTCATCTCATCTCATCTCTGAAAACAAACGAGCCTC
>NW_023350244.1:0-522 GCF_001411555.2 Juglans regia
AGGAATGGGATGGGAGGGGGTTTTTGAGTTTTTCCCTATAATTTAGGAATAATAGTGTTTTAGGCATCCGGATGGGGATGCTCTAAACCCTTAAAAAAATAATTTAAATTTTTATTTAAAATATTCACTATAATAATAGTTCAAAACATAAGAAAAAATATTAAGTAGTGAAGTTTGAAAATAGAAGTGAGAAAAAAGTAATAAAGAAATAATAGAATAATATTATTTTAATAGAATAGAGAAATGATAGGGAATGAGATGTAGAAGGTTTTTTAAAAATGAGTAAAATTTAAGATAAAATTATAGGGAGTGTCCTTTTTAACTAAAATTTAGAAAAAAATTTAGGAAATCGGATGGGAATGCTCTTAGACCACTCTATTTAACCGTCGGTCAAAAAAACATTTTTTTTATTTTTTTATTTAATAATTAAAAAAATGATTTTAAATATATTTTTTTATTTTTTTATTTTTTAAAAATATTTAAATATATAAAAAAATATGAAGAAAAAAAAAAAAAAAAAAA
>NW_023350245.1:0-243 GCF_001411555.2 Juglans regia
ATAGATATGATTATTAGAATTTTTCTTAATCTTAAGGTGTAGCATTTTCCTTTATTGAAAATTGTCCCAAATTGTTTCAATTCCACTGTCTTTTCCCATAGTTGGGGCCACGTCAAGTGCGCCGTGTGGGCTAATTGGAGAAAAGCTTGTATGTCTTACCGCTACAGTAAATCATTATGCTTTTTTTAATTTAATAATTTTGTAAGTAAATTTAAGTGTATTGATACATTTTTTATTTTTTTT
>NW_023350246.1:0-1149 GCF_001411555.2 Juglans regia
GGGGGGGGGGGGGGGGGGGATCTGAGGAAGGGAAGAGGGCTAAGGTGTGGAGGCAGGTGTGGCAGCTGGAGATACCTGGAGTTGCAAAACACTTTCTGTGGAGAGTCATAAATGATATTCTACGTACAAGACTCAATCTGTGGAGAAGGAAAGTGATTGAGGATTCGAGGTGCCCCATCTGTAAAATGGAAAAGGAATCTGTCATTCATGTTCTATGGGGTTGTCCTGTTGCCTCTGATGTGTGGGTAGAAAATGCTAGTCCTGTGAATAAATGAAAGAACAACTGCTGTGATTTTTTACAGCTATGGATATAAGTGTATATAAAACTACCAAAAGATAAACTAGAGAAAGTGGTGGTAATAATGAAGAATGTGTGGTCAAGAATGAATAAATTTTGCTTTGAAGATAAGTTTTCTTGCCCCAAAGTAGTGGTATAGAATGTTACTGCATAGTTGGATGAATTTCAGCAGACAAATAAAGGAAAGAAGAGGATTGTGGTATGAATAAGGGGGTTGTGGAAATGGTGGAATGGAGGAAACCAGATGGTGATAGATTCAAAACTAATTTTGATGCTGCAATTTTGCTAACTCAATAGAGGATGAGTATAGGTATTATGATAAGGGACGGTAATGAAGATGTTTTAGCTTCAATGTGTGCTAGTAGAGATTATGTCAGGTCCCCTTTTATGGTTGAATGTAATGCCTTATGGAGGGCTATGTGCTTATGTAATGAGTTGGGCTTCCATGAGATTGATTTTGAAGGAGATGCAAAAGAGGTCATTGATGTTGTGAGGGCTGATACGAGAAAGCCTCTAATTCCTTAGGGAGAGAGGGGCAAGGGGAAAGGGTGGGTGGCCCCTTGCGTGCTTTAGGAGGAGCCCTGTTCTAGAAGGAAAAAAATGGAATGGACAGCTCATTGAAGATATAAAGAATATACTGCAGCAAAGGAAGAAGTGGACTGTTAATTCTATAAGAAAAGAAGGGAATGAAGTGGCTCACCAATTGGCAAAGTTAGGCTTAAAGTTTGATGAAGAACAATGCTGGATAGAGGAAGTTACAACAACTATGTACAATTTGATTGTAAAGGAAAAAGATGCAACACATGAATAGTTGATGAAATGAATACATACATAGTTGAATTAAAAAAAAA
>NW_023350247.1:0-223 GCF_001411555.2 Juglans regia
GAATAAATCTTCTCAACCTCCTAACACTCCACACTCCACATTATTTTTAATTTTTATTATTTTTTTCTTTTATTAAATATTTATTATATGAATAATAAATAGAAAATTTAAAATAATTTTAAAAAAATAAACTCAAAAAAAAATTTAAAAAAAATATTAAAAATTTTAAAAATTAAAAAGAAGGTAGAGTGTGGAGTGTGGTGGAGGTTGCGTAGCAAAATCC
>NW_023350248.1:0-316 GCF_001411555.2 Juglans regia
GGGCAGGTTTGGGGCTAAAAACAAAACATAAAATTTTCATCTCATCTCATCTCATCTCATCATTACACATTTTTCAAATCTTCATATAAAATATAATAAACAATTTAACTTTTTCAAATCCCAATACACATTTTTCAAATCCCAAAACAATAATAATATTAAAAATTAATATTTTAAATTTCAAAACAAAACTCAAAATTCTCATCTCACCCTCCAAACCTACCCTAATTCGTAACATGAGGTATATATATATATATATATATATATATATATATATATAATGAATGATTTAACTCTATATAATGGAAAGTGTAAA
>NW_023350249.1:0-1259 GCF_001411555.2 Juglans regia
TCTCAGAAGTCAGAATACACAGTTCCACATGTGCACGCACTATCACCGATCTCATCATCTCATACCAAGGCTCTTCCAAATCACATTATTATTTTTTTTTTTTTCCAATTCATCCGTTGGAAATGATCAGCACAACGGACAAACAAAAAGCATTTTATAGCTTTACTGTTTATTATTCCTACACATTATACATATATTTATATTTTATTTTATTTTATTTATCATTTATATATTATATATTTTATAAAAAAAAATGTATAATATGTAAAAAGATAAATAAATTTTTATCATTTTATGAAAGATTAGAGAGATAGAGAGCCCTTCCTTAATTAGCAGCCAGTGACAGTGACAGTGACAGTGACAGAGACACATCCTTCCAATAATTTTCAAGACATTTAAAAAAAGAGTACTGATACACCTACAACACCTTATACAACACATTATACAACAATGTGTTGTATAAGGGGTATTATTATAAAATCATCTTATAAAAATAAGATGATTTTATAATAATACCCCTTATACAACACATTGTTGTACAATGTGTTGTATAAGGTGTTGTAGGTTAATCATTTTCCTTAAAAAAGAAAGAAAGAAAGCCAGATCTACATGATTGTTTTGGACATACATCATTGATATCCACCAACCGAGTGAATTGTTAAATTTTACTAAAAGAAATTGCAGCCAGCTGCTCTTATTTTATCAAGGCAGGCACGGCTGGCTTGAATGTCTCAGTATTGATTCCCATTTACTTGTTATAATTTGAGAAGGAAGCGCAGCCAGAATGAAAATTGCAAAGTGGATGGATATCTGCAATCTTGCCCATGGAAGAGACTTGGCAGCCAAAGGGAAGATATGAATATAAAAAGAGAGCTGCTACAGGGAAGCCCGTTGCACTGCACGAAACACACGAATTTGCCGAGGTGGATAAGTAAGGGAAAAGCAAAATAAAAAATAAAACAAAATAATCAAAAGTCAGGTTTTTTTTTATATTTTTTACTTTTCTCTCTCATATGTATCGCTCTTTCATCCTCCCACCCAGCTTAGCATTACTGTAAGCCGATACCATGGTCGTCCACGAAACAACATTTCTTTCAGGCATTTGGTCAAACAAGCCTGTGCTTCGTCCAAGAGGAAAAATTTGACGTACATATCGAGGAGAATGTTGGTGAGAAATGTGTTAGGCCGATCAGAGCCTGCATGCAGCACTTGATTGGTTGAAAAATACAAGGGTTTTGAGGGCCCAACGAGCCAAGCAG
>NW_023350250.1:0-1784 GCF_001411555.2 Juglans regia
TATATATATATATATATATATATATATATATATATATATATGTAAATGATACTTGTAGTCATGATTATATAAGTGTCATATATATATATATATGAGATTTATATGAAAAAAAAATTAATTTTTTAATAATAGATCTCATTTTTTTTTAAATCAATTGTATGATATTTATACACTCTACGAATGCATGTAGCATTAACTAGTTAAAAAAGTTATATATATATATATATATATATATGTATGTATGTATATATGGCAATATGTTTTAAATAGTGCGCAAGAAACGCGTTGAACGAACCCCAAACATTCCAAAACTGGAACCTTCGATTTATTGGAACATGATTCAATTAAAGGTTGAGAGTGAAATCTCATAATGAGTGGGACCCACCCTTTTCAGGGTTGATTTGGACTAAGAGATGCGATATAATTAAAAAGATTTATTCATTATCTTTATAGTATATATAATTTTTATTTTTTATTTTTTTTTTCAAATATATAGTGTATAGATTATGAGTAAAAAAATTTAATTAATTTAAAAAGAATAAAATTAAAAAAATTAAAATAAATATAATGTACATTATGTAGGAATGATATATAGCAAAGCTATTTTTTCTAACCATTATTCAAATATAAAAATTAGTATAATTTTATAAATGTGAAAATAAAATATAAAAACTAATATAACTTTTACAAAATTTAAAATAAAAATTATATCAAAAAATTATATTCAAAAAATTATTTTTATTTTATAATATTTTTTTTCTTTTTTTAAAACTTAAAAAGAACTCAACTCAAATTATTTAATTATTATTCACAAAAATTTAAAATATTTCAAATATCCAAACAATCCAGCCACTTGAGAATATCTTCAATCTAGACACGAGCAATGAGAGGCCGACACTGTTTCTCATCACATTTAAAAAAAAAAAAAAAAAACAGTCGTATGGGCTTATTTACGTTGATCTGTGCATGCAGCTTGTTGGACCTCTCAATTTTGTTTATGGACCACACCATTTATAATAAAAAGAAACCTGCATTTTGGACCAGTCTAACAGAATTTATACACAACTCTTATGTTGACCTATCGCCAGTCACGTGGATTTTGAGGTTTTGGATTAGGACTGTGTAAAATTTTGAAAATTTCGACTCTGCCTGACTTTCGCTCCGACTCCGTCTCTGACGAAGTCAGAATCATTGGAATTCAAAGTCGGAATTCAGAATAGCTCCAAATAGATAGTCGGAGTCGGAGTCGGAGTTGGAGCTCCGACAACGATTTTTTTTTTTTTTTGAACATTGGCTCGAGCGACATGTCGAGCGCAAGTCGAGCAAACCTCTCTGGAAGAATTCTGCTCGAGCGCCACATCGAGCGCATTTAGAGCGAACCTCTTTGGAAGAGTTCTGCTCGAGCTCTGAGTCGAGTGCAAATCGAGCGAACTCTCTGGAAGAGTTTTGCTCGAGTGCCACGTCGAGTGCACGTCGAGCGAACCTCTCTGGATGAGTTCTGCGCGAGAGCTGAGTCGAGCGCAATACGAGCGAACCTCTCTGTATGGATTCCGTTCGAGCGCCACGTTGAGCGCATGTCGAGCGAATCTCTTTGTTAGAAATGTAGAGAAATAAACTGTCCAACTCCGATCGGAGCTCCGACCTCCGATTTGATGTCGGAGTCCGATCAGAGGTCGGAGCTCCGACCTCCGATCGGAGTCAGAGTTGGAGTAACAATTCGGCTCCGGCTCTTGTCGGAGTTGGAGGTCGGAAACGACAACTCCGACTCTGTCGGAGTCGGAGCC
>NW_023350251.1:0-224 GCF_001411555.2 Juglans regia
AAATATTCCTCACTTAATTTCCTGCCCATTGTTGTAGGCTGTAGCATCGATAAGCTTTCATTTCATTGTTAAGCAATCTAAAATTGATAATCATATCGATAACACTCTATATTCTTGCATCTTGAATTAGAATTTATTCAGTTTATATTATTATGCATAAAGGATATATATATATATATATATATATATATATAGTTATTGCTAGCTCTTGCATTGGATAGAAC
>NW_023350253.1:0-203 GCF_001411555.2 Juglans regia
ATGAATAGAAAATTTAAAATAATTTAAAAGGAATAAACTCAAAAAAAAATTTTAAAAAAATATTAAAAATTAAAAAAATTAAAAAAAATATAGAATATAGAGTGTGGTGAAAATTGTATAGCAAAGCTCTATATGTATTTATTCTATCAATCGTTAGTTTATATGTACATATAAATATTTTTACGTAATATATAATTAATTTT
>NW_023350254.1:0-241 GCF_001411555.2 Juglans regia
TACCCGCATGGTGCAGGGCGGGGGCACCCCCTCCCCGCCCCCCGCCCCGCACCATGCGGGTGATGGGGGTTTTTCCCCCGCACCCCGCCCCCGGGAGGCGGGGGCGGGGGAAAAACCCCCATCCGCCCCGCCCCCCGCATTATATTAAAAAAAAAAATTTTTTGGTCTAAAAATATTTTTTTAGACCAAAATTATAATATAATTTAAATAATAAATTAAAATTTATAAATATAAAAAAAAT
>NW_023350255.1:0-234 GCF_001411555.2 Juglans regia
GGATTTGAAAAAGTTGAATTGTTTATTATATTTTGTATGGAGATTTGAACAAGGTGTAATGATGAGATGAGAATTTTGTGTCTCATCCTGTAACGCCCCAATAGAAGGCCCAAACTACACGGCCTATACTCCAAAAGGACTAGTCAATGATACAATTGGAGCCCCATTAGAACCTTATAAAGAGTAAGAACTTCTCCTTCCCAAGCAATGTGGGATCCCATACACCACCTACCC
>NW_023350256.1:0-203 GCF_001411555.2 Juglans regia
GCTTGAATTTAGAGATGAGTTGAGATGATTTTAAATGAGTTAAATAAAATATTATTAAAATATTATTTTTAAAATTATTATTATTTTAATATTTAAAAAATTTATTATATATTATATGAAAATTTAAAAAAATTATAATAATAAAATAAATTAAATTAAAATGAATTGATAGAGTCATGATTTTGCAGTACCAGTAGTACCAC
>NW_023350257.1:0-211 GCF_001411555.2 Juglans regia
CAATGTTTTGAATACCGTACCGGATGGCGTACCGATCAAGACACTGGAACGAAATATTTCGGTACAGGTACCGTTTCGTGTACCTTTTCGGGATAGTCGATATATGAATAAATTATATATATAAATATATATAACAATTATATTCTAAAATAATAGTTTATATATGAATAAATTATATATAAATACATACATACATATAAATTATAAATAG
>NW_023350258.1:0-227 GCF_001411555.2 Juglans regia
TTTTTTTTTTCGGTTAAGCAATATGGATGCACTTTGAAACAACCGAGAATTAAGGCTGCGTTTGGTTTGTAAATTACTCTCAACTCATCTCAACTCATCATTATAATTTTTTTAAATCTCAATATAAAATATAATAAACAATTCAACTTTTTAATCTCAAAATAATAATAATATTAAAAAATAATATTTTATCAATATTTTATCATCTCAACTCAATTCACTTCAAC
>NW_023350259.1:0-261 GCF_001411555.2 Juglans regia
GTATAATCAAAAGTTGTTTCCATAAAATTAAATTGTGATGTATTTTGTATTGAGATTTGTAAAAATAGATAAAAGTGTCTTGAGATGGATTTTGTATTGATATTTATGAAAATAAATAGTTAATATTGAAAAATTGTGTAGATGAAAAAATTATGACATTTCTTTTTGGGGATTTCTGACTTTCTTTTCTTTTCTTTTCTTTTTTTTTTTTTTTTTTTTTTCTATCATGAAAAGTGAAAACTAAGGCAAATGATTAAATAA
>NW_023350260.1:0-349 GCF_001411555.2 Juglans regia
GAGCAATGCTAGATACAGTCTTCATTTAGGGACTGCAATGCAAGCCTAGACAATTTTATCTTTAATTTTTTTTAAAATTACAAAACTATCCCTCCTGAAATGATATTTTTTTTCATTTAATAAAGGGCCTGCACATGCAGTCCCCAAGTGGGGACTGCAAATAGAATTTCTCAAATGAATATGACTGAAAATTTTGTATACACGTGGTGTCAAAGTCCAACGTCAATGTGGTGTCAACGTTTGGCTTTAAGTCAACATTGATGATGTCATTACAATAATGCCCTACCTCTGGCGTGGTACCATTGGAGGTCATTTGCAACCCATTACTGTGGAAAGTTAATAGAAAGAC
>NW_023350261.1:0-286 GCF_001411555.2 Juglans regia
GGGGTGTAAACTCAAACCGGAAAACCGGAAAATCGGACCGGACCGGACCAAACCGGACCGGTTTTACTGGTTTTGAACCGGTCCGGTCCGGAACCGGTTTTTAAAACGTAAAAACCGGCCAGTTCCGGTCCGGTTCCGGTTCCATAATTTTTTGGACCGGACCGAACCGGACCGGACCGGTTGATTAAAAAAAATAAAAAATAATATTTTTATATATAAGTTTTATACAAAATATTTTATATATATTAAATATTAATATATATAAGTTTTATATATAATGTATAAT
>NW_023350262.1:0-419 GCF_001411555.2 Juglans regia
ATATATATATATATATATATATATATATATATATATATATATATATCTGTTTTTCTCCTTCTCGGCAATATTAAAGCAAAAACAAGAGAAAATTACAAAAATGTGGGAAAACTCTATAAAGAATAACGAGTAATGCTAGGTATAAATTTCAAATAGACAAATCTTACATAGATCTTTTATAAAAAAGTGAGTCCCATTAAAAAAGAATGGTTTAATTTTTTTTTACACTTTTTGAAAGTGGAGTCTTTTTTTTTTTTGTAAAGGTTTGTGTGTGATTTATTTATTTGAAACTTGTACAAATCATTTCTTTTTTTAATATAAGTTGGAGACCCAAATAATAATTAAACAAATAACTCTCGCAAGAAAGAGACATATATAATTAAAACAAATAACTCTCACAAGAAAGAGACTGCCTATAT
>NW_023350263.1:0-254 GCF_001411555.2 Juglans regia
ACTTAAAATTCATATAATCCTTGAGCGACATACTAGCGTCCTTCCGATCCCAATCCAAACGGAGATCTGATCCAAACCCATGGCTACGCGATGGGCAGGGCGAGATTTTCCCAAAAATCCACTCCCGAGTGCTCCTTCTTGTCAACTTATCTCGCAAGGCGGAAAAAACAAAAACGAGGGGTGCAACACGAGGACTTCCCAGGAGGTCACCCATCCTAGTACTACTCTCGCCCAAGCACGCTTAACTGCGGAGT
>NW_023350264.1:0-349 GCF_001411555.2 Juglans regia
GATATTGCTGATCAGGCGGAATGTGGATGGAAATCAAACTTGGTCGGTTGGTTAGGTAAAGTTTTTTGTATGGTCGTTTTCGATCTGCATCCTCAAAAGGACAAGGGCACTGCTATGGGTCTCGAATTCGGGATCCATTTTGTGTCCCGAATAAGTTTTTTATTTTTTTTGTTTTTTTATTTTTTATTTTATGTATTTTTTTAATCATCATAAATATTTTTTTAAAAAATAAAAAAAATCACAACATCATTAAAAAATATATTTTTAATCATTCAGTAAAAAACAACAAAAAAAAAAAACGTTTCGGGACACACTTTGGGTCCCGAATTCGGGACCCAAAGCATTTCCC
>NW_023350265.1:0-494 GCF_001411555.2 Juglans regia
CACAAATTCGCTTACAAGAATATTTTTCCTTATATAATGAATTCAAATCAAAACAAATTGACTCGTTATGACACGATTAATAAACGAATTAACGTATTTAATCTGAAATCAAACCAGTTTAAAATTTTATTTTAAAATTTTATTTTTACTATTATTGAGTTGTAATATTTATATTTTTTAATATGCTTATGCATTTATTGTTATGGTTAAGGGTGTATACACTAACCAACCGTCACCAATATAAACTGGCCTTTGGAATCTGTAACCGACCAAAAGGGTATATAATTGGTCAATCAACAATCCAAAACATTAGAAACCAATGTAGGTCATTCAGTCCCGATCTAGTCCGCATGTAAATCGACCGATAATATATATTTTATTTTATTTTATTATTGTGTAAAACGACGCGGTTAACTTAAATGTGTAAAACGATGCGGTTAACTTAAATGAGTTAAACGGTATCATTTTATAACTGAGATTTACAAAAAAAAAAA
>NW_023350266.1:0-287 GCF_001411555.2 Juglans regia
TTTTTAAGCCCCCCCCCCCCCCTTCATGGATAGGTTTGGATAGTGAGATGAGAATTTTTAATTTTAAATTAAAGTTTAAAATATTATTTTTTAATATTATTATTGTTTTGGGATTTGAAAAAATTGAATCGTGGTTTAAAAAAGTTGAATTGATATTATATTTTGTGTAAAAATTTTAAAAAAATTATAATGATGAGATGAGATGATAAGATAAGAATTTTGTGTATCCTCCCACTTGACACTTACCCTCTCCTTGGTTCTCGGCATTTCTTTTAGTACACCCTGCG
>NW_023350267.1:0-208 GCF_001411555.2 Juglans regia
CCTAATTGTTCACACATGTAACGCCCCAATGGAAGGCCCAAACCACATTGCCTATACTCCAAAAGGACTAGTCAATGATACAATTAGAGCCCCATTGGAACATTATAAAGAGCAAGAACTTCTCATTCCCAAGCAATGTGGGATCCCATACACCACCTACCCTTATCCATATCATATGGGGTATCACAATCTACCCCCCTTAAATTCC
>NW_023350268.1:0-240 GCF_001411555.2 Juglans regia
TTAGTAAGAGTTTTGCTACACAACCTCCACCACACTCTACACTCCACACTTTTTTAAATTTTTTAAATTTTTAATATTTTTTTTAAATTTTTTTTTGAGTTTATTCTTTTTAAATTATTTTAAATTTTTTATTCATTATTTATATAATAAATATTTAATAAAAGAAAAAAATAATAAAAATTAAAAATAATGTGGAGTGTGGAGGTTGTATGAATAGTAGGAGGTTGAGTAGATTTTTTG
>NW_023350269.1:0-208 GCF_001411555.2 Juglans regia
TTTTTTACACTCAATAGGTTGAGTGTGTGCCGGTGTGGGACAGATGTAAATATTTTTCCTATTACTTGCCAGATTCAATGACTCTCATTTCATCACTATATGCCAAGTACTTGTTTATCTGTATTGGTACATGCACACGAAAAATAAAGACGATTGTGAGATTAAACTGGAATAAAAAAATACATTTGGTTGGTGAATAATAACACTT
>NW_023350270.1:0-550 GCF_001411555.2 Juglans regia
CGCTGTATATAATATTACATGTATATAATATTACCCTTTATATATTTTTAATGTTTTAGACTTTTAGACTTTTACCATTTCAACTTTAGCAACTCCACTCCAGTCATACATTTCCACTAGTGTATTTAATCGTATAACAACAATCGATGTCACCCAACATCTTTAGTGAAAACAGATATTCATGACAATCAATGTCATTTTGCCCACACTAGCATTAAAATAAATTGATAGGTAAGATAAATATCACAATAAACAATAAATTAACTTATATTGGTAATGCGTGTTTTGTAGCCACCAACTACCTACAAGGGTGGAATAAAGGGTGGCTGGGTGGTGGCAGTCGCCTTCACTGGCAAAGTTAGAATCTCTCTGCCTAATCAAAAGAAGAAATAATTAAAAAAAAAACTAGAGAGCGAGAGATCGAATGAGTAACCTGCTTTTTCTCCGCCCCCCCCCCCCCCCCCTCCCCGGCATAGGGGTCCTGTCCCCTCAGACTACCATGTTTCTGCATTTAATGAGGCAACCCCTTGTCGACAATCAAATCTCTTAT
>NW_023350271.1:0-378 GCF_001411555.2 Juglans regia
ATATTAATATTTAATATATATAAAATATTTTGTATAAAACTTATATATAAAAATATTATTTTTTATTTTTTTTAATCAACCGGTCCGGTCCGGTTCGGTCCGGTCCAAAAAATTCCGGAACCGGACCGGAACCGGCCGGCTTTTACGTTTTAAAAACCGGTTCCGGACCGGACCGGTTCAAAACCGGTAAAACCGGTCCAGTTCGGTCCGGTTTTCCGGTTTTTCGGTTTGAGTTTACACCCCTAGTAATAATAGGAAGTAGGATGTTTTTTCCTTTTCGTTATAAATTTATGACTTTACAATAGCTTTGTAATACCATAATAACTTTGAAATATCCTTATCCAACCTCCTCTTCGTCATTGCTTAGGTCATGGAGTG
>NW_023350272.1:0-769 GCF_001411555.2 Juglans regia
GATTATTTGGCAGTTGACAAATTGCAACTTATCTTAAACGATGGTCCCTATCTGTATGTATGGTGTATTTGGAAATAAACAATTTATCCGGCTGAGAATGCTACGTACGTTATAACATATGAGTTTATCACAATCGGCTTGAAAGAAAAGTAGAAGACATGAAATTGAATTGCCAATCCCTGTGAAAGTAAAGAAAAGCAAAAGACATAAAATTGAACCAGGATAAACCAAGTCAGAGACTCACGCTCAACCTTCGCTCGATCATAGCTCGAGCTTCAACTTGATAAAGCTCGAGCTATGATCTAGCGAAGGTCGAGCGTGAGTCTCTGACTTGGATAAACTAATTTCAATTCGACTTGAGAAGTACCAGAGACTCACGCTCGACCTTCGCTCGATCCTAGCTCGAGCTTTCACTTTGTTTATCCTGGTTCAATTCGACTTGAGAAGTACAGAGACTCACGCTCGACCTTCGCTCGATCATAAACCAAGTTCAATTCGACTTGAGAAGTACCAGAGACTCACGCTTGACCTTCGCTCGATCCTAGCTCGAGCTTTATCAAGTTGAAGCTCGAGCTATGATCGAGCGAATATCGAGCGTGAGTCTCTAACTTTGTTATATCGAGAGATTCACTCGAAACTCTCTGATTTTGTGTTGTCCATGTTCATGTGCATAATTATCCTAGTAAGAAAAATGTCTTTTTAATAGTTAAGATAACTATCTCCCTCCCCTCATGTGTTGTTTCTTTTCCTTTATATTATGAGTTTTTTC
>NW_023350273.1:0-376 GCF_001411555.2 Juglans regia
ATAGCTGTTCACATCACACACTCTATACTTATAATTTTTCATAGGATGTGGAAGTTGTGTTTTTCATCAAATATAGAGTGTAAGATGGTGAATAGTAACTGATGAAAAGAATTTTTATTTCTTAAATTTATATATAAAATATAATAAATAATTTAATTTTTTTAAATCTTAAAATTATAATAATATTAAAAAATATTATTATAATAATATTAAAAAATATTATTATAATAATATTAAAAAATATTATTATAATAATATTAAAAAATATTATTATAATAATATTAAAAAATATTATTATAATAATATTTTATTCAACTTTTATAATAATATTTTATTATATGATTTTTGGGGGTTTAGAGGCTAGCTTTTGTTATTA
>NW_023350274.1:0-273 GCF_001411555.2 Juglans regia
AAGGGTTCCTGTGTTGCATACCTACAAAGATGGAATTTGTCCCTCTCGTTGCCCCTTGTCCTTGTCGGTGCTCATCTTTGGGTGCTGGCTGGACTCTGAAGTTGTCCACGTGTTACCATGCAAGCCTTCGAGTTTACGTTGGTTGTCATAGACCATGTGGGCGTTCTCGTGCTCTTGGATGCGGAACATTGTGTTGGTGTGGGGGGTCTCCGGCCTCTTTATCCCAAACCGAGCGTTCTCGTTTGACACGAACGATTGTCGTGCTCGCGTCTT
>NW_023350275.1:0-322 GCF_001411555.2 Juglans regia
AAATGAACTGAGGTCCTTTTTGGAAAATATGCATGTTTTGTTATGAAAAGAAATTTGAACTACCTCAGTTATTTGTTCTGCATTACTCATGAGATTCTGTTTAAGAATAAAGTATTTTCTGTCATGACTGGTGTAGACATGAGCTTATGTTTTTACATTCTGTTTCTGAACTTTGAAAAAGAGAGTGAATATGAAATTTTATGCATAAATTATGTTGTGATATGATTTTGTTCTGTTCCGAAGATTTTGTTCAGTACTCTAGTTGGATAAGACGTGATTTCTGAAAATCTTTGGCATGACTCTCTAATTCTAAATTTGATTA
>NW_023350276.1:0-556 GCF_001411555.2 Juglans regia
AGCTTTGCCAATGTGGGCAAAATTCATAGGCCTTAAACAAGTGGGCTTCATTTTATGGTTTAATGAGGGTTTGGTTAGGGTTTGAGATGCCATCAAGTCCAAATCTAATTTTCCTTGATCCAATCAAACTTCTAAGGTTTAAAGGGTTGGATGATGATGTCGTAACATGAATTTGAGGAGTTAATAGCATGTGGAAGTGATTTAATCAAGTGATTAAACATAATGCTAGAAATCGGATCAAATAGGGTTTGGAAGCCAACTTTAGCGCTTGGGGAAATAGTTTAGGGTTTTGGTTTCAAGAAAACTTTTGGGATTTCAAATGAATTCCAAGCATTTAGGGTTTCACTAGGGTTGAAACCCTCTTTGGTTTGGTACAATATGGATGGTTGGATGGAATAGGGTTTTGCATAGGTGACATGATCTCACACCTTAATTTCCTTCACAATCCGTCTCATGGTTCCTCTTGGTGCCATGTGTCCAATATTATTCACTAAGTGTGGCTAAGATTTTGCCATGTGTCCAAATAAAACTTCTCTAACATAATTTAGACATTCAT
>NW_023350277.1:0-243 GCF_001411555.2 Juglans regia
CCCTCGTTTGGATTCGAAGATGGGTTGAGATGAGTTGAGATGAGTTGAAATGAGTTTTAAATAGTAGTGAGATGAGTTGAGATGAGTTGAGATGAGTTGAGATGATTTATGAATAGTAGTGAGATGAGTTGAGATAATTTATAAGTTGTTGTAATTTATTTATGAATTGATATGGTTTTAACTTTATATTAAATGTTTTTTATAAATTATTGATAAAGAAGTATTAAATAAATTATTAATTAC
>NW_023350278.1:0-212 GCF_001411555.2 Juglans regia
ATGTTTTGAATACCGTACCGGATGGCGTACCGGTCAAGACACTGGAACGAAATATTTCGGTACCGATACCGGTACCGTTTCGTGTACCGTTTCGGGATAGTCGATATATGAATAAATTATATATATAAATATATATAACAATTATATTCTAAAATAATAGTTTATATATGAATAAATTATATATAAATACATACATACATATAAATTATAAA
>NW_023350279.1:0-227 GCF_001411555.2 Juglans regia
CTTTTTTTTTTTTTCTTTTTCCTTCTTCTTCTTCTTTTCTTCTTTTCTTTTCGCTACGGACTCTCTCTCTCTCTCCCTTCCGTCGTTTTTTTCGTCTGCCTGTAGCGCCGCCGTCGTGCCGCCGTGTGCGACACCGCCCGGCCCATCCTCTTCCCCAACCGCCGATGAAGGTAGCCCTCCAATCTCAGCCCCCCCTTGTGCCGCCATTAACCACCACGAGCCTCTCC
>NW_023350280.1:0-346 GCF_001411555.2 Juglans regia
ATGGTTTCAAAAAATAAATGTCACTATAATAAAGAGATCACACAAAAATAAATTTATAAAATTAGAATGACTTTTTACGATACTTTAGATCTATTCTACACTAACAGTAATTTTACAATCTAACATACTACATCAAGTCATATTAGTTTGTAAATTTATTTTTATAGAATCTCTTTCTTTTAAAACATTTCAAGAAACAACAGCAATGGTGATTTGGGAAGTTCTTTTATAAATGAAAGGGAGTCACGTAGCGAAAGAAAGAGTTTACAAATAAACTTCCTTTATATATATATATATATATATATATTATATATATATATATATATATATATATATTATATATATA
>NW_023350281.1:0-229 GCF_001411555.2 Juglans regia
GACATGTGTTAACTTTATTTTTGGATGACTGTATAACTGCTTTTAAAACTTTACTGATGTTTACTTGTATTTAAATTCTGGTACTTAGTTGACTAATCCGCTGCGTTGTGGTTGTACACCATTGCATGTACACACACTTGGCACGTACGTTGGGATGTGTGACCGTGTTGTCATCATCCCGGCGTCTCGATTTCCGTATTTTCCTTACACGGGGGTCGGGGGCGCCACA
>NW_023350282.1:0-701 GCF_001411555.2 Juglans regia
CCCCCCCCCCCCCCCCCTCCCCACCCCCCGCGAATGGATTGAGGTTGGGGTTTGTTCTCTTGGAGTCTAGCTCCACACTTCGTAGACGGGGTGTCCCATCCACTACCCACCCAAGGTGGAAAATAATCGAAAAAGTCTAAAATAATAAAAAAACAACATCAAATCTATAGATTCATCCATAAAATCAACAGATATATCATCCAATAACAAATCCAATAAATTACAAAGTGCATATAGCGACACATGGAAAAAAAAAATTAAATGCAGTTGTGACAGCACATGGCAAGACCACGGTCTGAGCAAAGGAACTACGACCAGTGGTGGTTGTGGTTCCACGGCCACGCTTCAAGATGTTGAGAAAAAAAAGTAAAAAATTGAAATCAAGAAAAGGAGGAGAAGGAGATATAGAAGAAATCGTGGAGGGAGAAAAATTGAGAAAGAAGAGAGGAGAGGAGATTGAGAATAGTTTTAAGGTTAGAATCGCCGAGAGGGATTTTAGTCTTATAGTAAAACAACGTTGTTTTGGAATATCCCTAAAACGGCGTTTACTGTAAGTATAAGTTTTTGTTATTAATATATATATATATATATATATATATATATATATATATCCGGGGGAGGGGCAAGACATGACTGGGCTAGGTGGCGAGGGGCGGGGCAGGGCCCGCTGCCCTCCCCTAGCTGGAGGCACATGGAAGCCA
>NW_023350283.1:0-244 GCF_001411555.2 Juglans regia
GACCCCCCGGGGGGGGGGGGGGGGGGGGAGACAACACTGCCTAATGGGAAAGGGAGAGGGAAAGGAGGAAGAGGGAGAGGCACAGGGAGGGAGGAGAAAGAGAGAGAAAAAAAAAAGAATAAAAAAAAAAGACGTGGCACACTACCAATGTGCCACATCAGTGTGTGGATCTCTTTGTGAGATTCATTTATGTCTCTAGCAGCCCTCATAAAATTATATTAATTGGATTAAAAATTAAATATAC
>NW_023350284.1:0-374 GCF_001411555.2 Juglans regia
TATATATATATATATATATATATATATATATATATATATAATGTTTAGACTTGAAAAGATTTCGCTACGAATAATTATATGTACAAATGTAATTTTTTTACAACTCTATTTTAAATGGATGATAATTTTAAAAATTCTTATAACTATTTCATAATTTATTTAAAAAAATGATCTCAATTTGAAAGATTATAAAGGCCAATTATGTATTTATATCTTAATCGTATGATTTCTTTTATCTAAATTATGAAAGTAACTAATTATGCAAAGACAAATTTATGACAAATTTCCATTGAAATAGTTTTCGACGTAATTCTTAAATATATATATATATACAAATAATGAATTTTTATAATTATATTAATATGTAATTGTAT
>NW_023350285.1:0-259 GCF_001411555.2 Juglans regia
TCGACACCACACAATGCTTCCACACGCTCAGCTAGCCTTGTGCTTGGTTGGGGTGTGGTTCAATTTGTTTGATGTTGTGGTCTGGCGGACGTAACGGCGTGTGAGTGGTGACAAGGTTGTATGTCCTGACAGGCTCCGTGCTTGTGCATCGAACTGTTAGGCGTGCTCCTCCTCATTTTTGCTCCTCGTGTGAATAGCATGTTGGGCTACCGAAGGGTTCCTGTGTTGCATACCTACAAAGATGGAATTTGTCCCTCTC
>NW_023350286.1:0-254 GCF_001411555.2 Juglans regia
GAAGATGAGGGACTCAAGTTACAAAAAATCTACTCAACCTCCTACTATTCATACAACCTCCACACTCCACATTATTTTTAATTTTTATTATTTTTTTCTTTTATTAAATATTTATTATATAAATAATGAATAAAAAATTTAAAATAATTTAAAAAGAATAAACTCAAAAAAAAATTTAAAAAAAATATTAAAAGTTTAAAAAATTTAAAAAAGTGTGGAGTGTGAAGTGTGGTAGAGGTTGTGTAGCAAACCTC
>NW_023350287.1:0-230 GCF_001411555.2 Juglans regia
GGGGGGGGGGGGGGGGGGGGGGGAGGGGGGGGGGGGGGGGGGGAGGGGGGAGGGATAGTGCATGAAAGACATCAATGACAGGGGTCTTGCTTATGTAATATGAAGATATCCGCCTGTCCACATGTGCGCGCATGTATATCTACATATTACTTATCTATCTATGTATGTATCTATATATATCCTGTCCACATGTGCGCGCATGTATATATATATATATATATGTAGATAGA
>NW_023350288.1:0-263 GCF_001411555.2 Juglans regia
TCTCCGATCCAAGAAAAAGTATATTTACAACGTGGGGGGGGGGGGGGGGGGGGGGGGGGGTTGGTACCGCTTGTAACCTGGCCGGTTGTTTTAGACCATTGGCTAGTCTAATGTGAAAACTTTTTCTCACATATAACTAAACTTTAGATGTGTATTGACATTTGACTAGGCCATTGCCAATACTTTAAGCCTTACTGACAGAAAGTCCACCATTTGGGACATCCGATTTTCAAAGCACTTGATATACGCACGAATGGTTTAGC
>NW_023350289.1:0-317 GCF_001411555.2 Juglans regia
AAGGACATATGCAAGCTTTTAGAGAGGTAATTGATTATTGCCTCTTTCAACAATTACTTATGGATGGTTCAGATTTTACATGGTCTAATATGCGGAAAGGGGACACAAATATTCACTAGAGGCTTGATCGTTTTTTGCAACCACATATTGGCTAACTTTATTCCCATCACCATAGGTTTTAAGTTTGCCAACCTCTTATTCTGATCATAATTGCGTAATACTCAACATAATTGTTTTAGTTGAAGATTCAAGGCAATACCTTTTAGATTTGAAGCAATGTGGATAGGGGCTAATGGTTGTGCTAATGTTATATTTGA
>NW_023350290.1:0-200 GCF_001411555.2 Juglans regia
TGTAACACCCCTGTGGCGCCCCCGACCCCCGTGTAAGGGAAACACGAAAATCGAGACGCCGGGATGATGACAACACGGTCACACATCCCAACGTACGTGCCAAGTGTGTGTACATGCAATGGTGTACAACCACAACGCAGCGGATTAGTCAACTAAGTACCAGAATTTAAATACAAGTAAACATCAGTAAAGTTTTAAAA
>NW_023350292.1:0-253 GCF_001411555.2 Juglans regia
GGTACGTTTGGGTGTTGAAAAGTGTTGAGAAGTGTTGAGAATGTTTGTGAATAGTTATGAGTAGAGATTGGAGTGAGTTTGTGGGTCCCATTGAGAGTATTTTGAGTTGTTTGGATGTGTGAAGTATGTTGAGTTGTTGACTTTTGAGGAGGTAGTTGAAAAATGTGTGGGTCCCATAAATATTATAGTGATTTTATTTTTAGTAATAAATATTATAATGATTTTATTATAGTGATTTTTTAATATTAATAAA
>NW_023350293.1:0-522 GCF_001411555.2 Juglans regia
AAAATAAACTAATTCTGTTTTATTTGATGACTTGGCATCAAACAAACTTGGCTTTTATTTGATGACTTTTCATCAAATAAAAGCCAAGTTTGTTTGATGCCAAGTCATCAAATAAAACAGGATTAGTTTATTTTTAGAGATAAGATAAAATAAAATAAGTTGAATTGAAATTAAAGTTAAAAAATTAAATAAAATATTGTTAGAATATATTTTTTAATATTATTATTATTTTGAGATTTAAAAAAATTGAATTGTTTATTTTATTTTATATAAAAATTTAAAAAAATTATAATATTGAAATAAGATGAGATGAGATATTTTTAAAAAACAAACCAGGCTTTAAATTAAATAGATAATCCGCCTGCTTGTAAACAGTAGCAGCGTCCTGAAGCCCAAGCCATTTTAAAGATCGTAGTGAGAGAGAGAGAGAGAGAGAGTGAAGTTCCATACGTTTACGTTTCTGATTCCCGAAGTGACACGACTGTGAAAACCAATCAATTTTTGTATGCCACTGCGTCATGC
>NW_023350294.1:0-205 GCF_001411555.2 Juglans regia
TAGTCTTATTTTAGGTCTAAATTTTCTAGGTTTAGGAGATATGATGAGGGTTGAATGAATTGCAAAAAAAATCCTTTGAAAACTTGTGGAAGAGCCAAGGTTGCAATGGAGTGCATCGGTTTGCAATTGGTGTGCTAACTGGTGGGTTTTAGTGGCATTGACATGCCTTTTCTTTAAGTGACATGGTTGGGTTGTTCTATCATTC
>NW_023350295.1:0-323 GCF_001411555.2 Juglans regia
TTAAAAATAAAATCATTATAATATTTATCATTATTATATATAAAAGTAAAATAAAATCACTACAATATTTATTAATATTAAAAAATCACTATAATAAAATCATTCTAATATTTATTATTAAAAATCAAATCACTATAATATTTATGGGACCCACACATTTTTCAACTACCTACTCAAAAGTCAACAACTCAACATACTTTACACATCCAAACAACTCAAAATACTCTCAATGGGACCCACAAACTCACTCCAATCTCTACTCATAACTATTCACAAACATTCTCAACACTTCTCAACACTTTTCAACACCCAAACGTACCCTA
>NW_023350296.1:0-290 GCF_001411555.2 Juglans regia
TTCGGATTGAACCCCTAAATCAATTTTGGGGTTTCAATTGAAACCCCTAACATTGAGGGGGTTTAAAACCCCTAACTCAATTTAGGGGTTTGAATTGAAACCCCCTCAAGTTGAGGGGTTTCGGATTGAACCCCTAAAATTGAGGGGGTTTCAAGCCGAAACCCCAAATCAGTTTGGGGTTTCAAACCCCCTCAATTTTAGGGGTTTCAATTGAAACCCCTAACTCAATTTAGGGGTTTCAATTGAAACCCCTAAAATTGAGGGGGTTTGAAACCCCTAACTCAATTTAG
>NW_023350297.1:0-203 GCF_001411555.2 Juglans regia
TGTAACACCCCGTATTTTAGTTTATTTTTTTATTTAAGGATTATTTTTATGTTATTCAAAAAAATTATTCTCTTGTTTTAAAATTACTGGATTTTAATTGGGTTATTTTTTTAGGATTTTTAATTTGGTGAAAATTATTTTTGTGCTTTTTAATATTTATTTATTGTCATGTATTTAAATTGCTTTTAATATTTAAATTAATT
>NW_023350298.1:0-585 GCF_001411555.2 Juglans regia
TGAAATCTCTTTTTTTTTTTTTGTTAAAAAAAAAAGTAAAAATAGAATTTTACAAAAAAAAAAAATATATATGTATATATATTCTTCTCTTCTTTAAAAGAATTATGCCGCCTTTAAGCAGTCTACAACTATGCCGCCTTTCAGCAGTCTACAACTATATATAATATTACTCTTCATTAAATATAAAAATTTGACATATAGAAGTCAAATGTTTAGCAAAATCTTGAAGCCTATTTAAAACATGCTTATTGAATGAAAGTCCGTTCTCCAAAACAAATAATTGTAGAATCTTTGGATGGATAAACTATCACACTTTTTTTTTTTTTTTAAACACAGCAAAATAAATATGAGATTAATATAAAAAAAAAATTGACTTGTTAATGGTGGATCTTATTATTTTTCAAAGCAAATACATGAGACTTGTAAATGGTAAAAATATATCTAGCATTCCTTAAATTAAGACTTTGCATGTGAACCGGTCTGAAAATGGTCTATTTGTTTTACAAATTGTATTGGCATTGCATCATGTGATGACAAATTAGGTAGGAGGTCATTGTAACGATGTCATCATCAACATTGATAGGA
>NW_023350299.1:0-210 GCF_001411555.2 Juglans regia
AACAAGTTAATTTAATTTGAGAAGAAATTTAAACGCATAAAAATAATTAATTTAGAGAAAGCACTTCAAAAATAATTTTCACAAAATTAAAATCATAAAAATAAGACAACTAAAAATCCAACAATTTTAAAACAAGAGAATAAATTTTAAATTAATAACAAATAATCTTTCAATTAAAAAAAAAAATACACTAAAATACGGGGTGTTACA
>NW_023350300.1:0-314 GCF_001411555.2 Juglans regia
CTATAATATATAAATAAAAAATAAAATCACTTTAATATATATCACTATTAAATATAAATAAAAAATAAAATCATTATAATATATAAATAAAAAATAAAATCACTATAATATATAAATAAAAAATAAAATCATTATAATATTTATCTCTATTATATGTAAATAAAAAATAAAAACACTATAATATATAAATAAAAAATAACATTACTATAATATTTATCACTATTATATATATATAAATAAAATCATTATAATATTTATCACTATTATATATAAATTAAAAATAAAATTATTATAATATTTATCATTATTATATA
>NW_023350301.1:0-257 GCF_001411555.2 Juglans regia
GGGGGGGGGGGGGGGGGGAAGAAGACGGCTTTGTGGCTTGGAAGATCTAGGGAAGACGAGGTAGAGGCAGAGATTCATCGGCTTCATGTGGGTCCTCAAACATTCATTTCTTGGGGAAGACGAAGGGAGGGGGGATTTCATGGGGTAAGGGCTTCGATTTCGTCAAGCTTAGGGAAAGGATTTCATGTCGAAGATGAAGGGAGGGAAGACGACTTCGATTTCGTAGGGCTTAGGGTAGGGATTTCATGTGGAAGACG
>NW_023350302.1:0-202 GCF_001411555.2 Juglans regia
AACCCTAAAACCCTAAACCCTAAACCCTAAACCCTAAACCCTAAAACCCTAAACCCTAAACCCTAAAACCCTAAACCCTAAACCCTAAAACCCTAAACCCTAAAACCCTAAACCCTAAACCCTAAACCCTAAACCCTAAACCCTAAAACCCTAAACCCTAAACCCTAAAACCCTAAACCCTAAAACCCTAAAAATGAGAGTC
>NW_023350303.1:0-633 GCF_001411555.2 Juglans regia
AACCCTTCCTTGCCTTATGTCACACTCCTAGTTAGGCATAAGCGTATGCCATCTGTAAGGTAAGTTTTTTAGGCAATGAACCTTAACAAGAAGTTCGTGTTCCATTCAAAGTACAATCACTCCGTATGCTAATGGCCATCTGACCGAATGGCACCAACCATAGGCTCTTAATGCTCAAGCAGAGAGCCCATTTGGAATGGGATCGCATGACCAGAAGCTTGATTGAAATCAATACAATAACGGTTTTAAAAATTCGTGGTCATTTTTATGTATTCATTATATATTCTATTAATGTGATTAATTGTATATTATTTTTAATATAAAATAATTACTTTAACCAATCATATCAATAAAATATATAAAAAAAAAATATACACAAATCACTGTACGTAGCAAAACTCGCATTTCTTTCTCACTTTGGAGAAATCAACCCATCATGCCCATCGTACTTGTAAAATATTATGTCATCTTAAGCTAGTTTCAATCACGTCATAGCTAGCCAACTCAATCCCATTCAAGGGCCGCCCAAGAATCAATATTGCAAGTTGTGTATTAAATTTATAGAGAAAATGTTGACTTCATACCCCTGTTTCCTCGTCAACAAATAGCATCAACCTTTTTCGACCAAATTAC
>NW_023350304.1:0-247 GCF_001411555.2 Juglans regia
GGTATTTGCGGCGATATTAAGACGCCGCAAATAGGTTATAAAATTAAATCGCCCGCTCAGTCTCCGCTTTTTTTCCCCCCAGCCGTTCCCCCCCCCCCCTTCCTCCCCTTCTCTCTCCCCAACTCATCCTTTCTCGGGTAAGCACAACCCACGCCGGTAAGCACAGTCCGGCGCCAGCGACCCCACGACGCCACTGCCACCTTAGATCCACGGCGACCCCCTCCTTCTCCCCCAGCCCCCGCCGATC
>NW_023350305.1:0-227 GCF_001411555.2 Juglans regia
TTCTCTCTCTCTCTCTCTCTCTCTCTCTCTCTCTCTCTCTCTGTCTCTCTCTCTCTCTCCCCTTCGATCTCTTACCAAATTGAAATCTTCTTAATCTCTCTCTCTCCCCTTCACTCTCTTACTGAACTGAAAATGCTCGAAGCTCTGTCTTTCTCCTTCGATCTCTTACCAAATTGAAATCTCCCTAATCTCTCTCTCTCTCTCTCTCTCTCTCTCTCTCTCTCTCT
>NW_023350306.1:0-790 GCF_001411555.2 Juglans regia
ACTTAACAATAAATTACTAGGAAAAGCCCACATGTGGCGAAGATTTTTGTTGCCTTCGGAAAAAGGAGAAGTCACACCCCCCTATTGACATAGGAATTATTATCAAAGTGAAAGGTATGATCCATGAATATTGGTATGTATATTCCAGAAAAATAAATAAAAATCTTTTATTCTTAGTTAATTGTTTTTGATTCATCAGCTCTTACTATTTTTTTTTTTTTTGAAAGGAGTCAGTTAATAAAAACAAATTAAGATAAGATATGTAAAACTAAAATATTTTTTTTTTCTTAATTATTTTAAATCTTTTCCAAATACTTCAAACAACAAAATATTTCAAATCATGAAGTTAGAATTGGTCAAATGAGATGATCAAGTTACCCTCGCTTGGGATTTAATGGAGACTAAAATGTCGGAACATGCAATGCATAGTTACATACTCCTTCGCCCCCCCCCCCCCTGGGGTTCATTACAGACAGCATGTAATATGCATATAATAGTATGCAATAATTGTAGCAGAAAATTTGTTTAATTATGGATTGTACTAGAATAAATTAAAATCCAAAATTACTTTTCATAACATTAACATCTATGCTGGTTGGCTATCCTTAAAAAACCACAACCTTAAACCAAAAGAAGTATTGTACTAAGTGAGGATTTGAATCTAAATTTCTAACTTTGACCTTGGAATTTCTAAATTTCTAACCAAAAAAGCATACATAACCTTGAAATTTATAACTTGAACACTCTAAGTGAGGATTTGAACCTAAATTATGCTTGAATGCTTAACCCC
>NW_023350307.1:0-292 GCF_001411555.2 Juglans regia
CCAAAGGGTTGCCAAGAGGTCAGGGATGAAGTGGTAGGAAGATGGTGGCCAATGGTGGCGCGACGGCGGCGCGCGAAGGAGGTGAAGGCCGCGGCTTCAAGCCGTGCGTGGAGGCTAACGGTGGCTCGGATGGAAGTGAGGTCGCCGGCGGCAGGGGAACCAAATGGAGGGGGCGGTGTCGACCACGACGGCTCGACGGCGGTGGGCTGGGTGGAGGCCGAAGTCGCACGGGGAGAGAGAGAGGGTCGGGCTCGCGCGGGAGAGAAAGAAACCGAAGGAAATAAGGAGAAAA
>NW_023350308.1:0-304 GCF_001411555.2 Juglans regia
TGATAGGCCACGTCGTTCCACAAGACTTCGTAAACCAAATCCCAAATATTTGGGATAATCTGATACGGAAGATGGCATGCAGCGTGACTGGGTCAATGAGCAAGACTGGGTCCGTGAGCATATACGCATGAGGCGCGCATGAATTGCGCACGAGCGTAGCGAATTGCGCACGAGCGTAGCATGCATAACTGGTCAGCGAGCTTATACGCATGAAGCGCGCATGGCGTCCGCACAAACGCACGAAGCGGAGGATTTCCGTTAGTGTCACTCTATGTTTAAGCTTTCTATTTTTACGCTCTGTTTT
>NW_023350309.1:0-632 GCF_001411555.2 Juglans regia
ATTCATCTTATAAATTTTTTAACTATCCCATCCTTACTGATCTCGCACAGGCCACATTACATTGAAACACAATCAAGTCATGTCATAGGGTAAATAAAATATCGTAATCCTTCGTTCCTCTAACATGAAAAAGCATCGAGTAACAATACAAAACTCCATCTACATTCCTCGACCTTTGCTGCACTCGCTTTCAACGCAGAATTCCGGGACTGTCCTCCAAGCCATGTGATTGTGGGCACTCATACCGCAATGCTCTTTCTCTCTCACACTGACATTCCTCTCGAGAAACTATGAATAATTATTGGATAATTATTCATGAGTGCCATAATAATAGTTGAATGATGGTCTCTCGGAGTATTGCAGTATACACATTTCGAACTCATAATGCGTACATTCCGCGCAACCCCCTAAGAAAGTGGGAGATATGACCAAGGTTCAACTATTATTAGCACTTACAATTTTGCTTCTGTCAGTCCGCAATAATTCATCTTATAAATTTTTTAACTATCCCATCCTTACTGATCTCGCACAGGCCACATTACATTGAAACACAATCAAGTCATGTCATAGGGTAAATAAAATGTCGTAATCCTTCGTTCCTCTAACATGAAAAAGCATCGAGTAACAATAAA
>NW_023350310.1:0-340 GCF_001411555.2 Juglans regia
TATAGGTTGCGTTTGGATGTTGAAGTGAGTTGAGTTGAGTTGAGATAATAAAATATTGTTAGAATATTATTTATTATTATTATTATTATTTTGAGATTTGAAAAAGTTGAATTGTTTATTATATTTTGTATTGGGATTTGAAAAAGTTGTAATGATGAGTTGAGTTGAGATGAGTTGAGATAAGTTGTGATTCCAAACGAAGCCTGGGTGAGTTTGGTTACCAAACTCATCTCAACTCATCTCAACTCATCATTACAACTTTTTCAAATTTCAATACAAAATATAATAAACAATTCAACTTTTTTAAATCTCAAAATAATAATAATATTAAAAAATAATA
>NW_023350311.1:0-588 GCF_001411555.2 Juglans regia
CGAGAAAGTGAAAGATTTAAAAAAATTTAAAGATAGAAATTATAAGGAATGTTAATTTTGGAAGAAAAAAATCAATTTATAAACTTGTCTGTTAACATCTCAAATACACAACTCATATCAAAATCTGCCATAACTTTCATGATGCTTTTAATTGATGTATTTCTTTTTTTTTTTTTCCTTTGATTAAAAGAAGAAACTGATACAAAATCGTCCAATAATGATGAAACAACGATAACATACACTATATGAAATACGATGATTTATGATAAGGTATTTATAATAAAAATAACTATTTAATAAAAAAATTGACTCATATTAATACGTATATTTTATTTTCATTACAAAAAACGAATTATAAATAAAACTTTTTCTTATAATATTGTATTTAACAACTTCACGAATTAATGTCATGATAGAATTACAAATAGAAATGTTTTAGATCTCAAATTCATGATCAAAATGTGTTTTGAATGTTTTTTTTTATTTAATGATTAAGTAAATACTTTTTAATAATATTATAAATTTTTTATTATTTTTAAATATTTATGTAAATTAAAAAAATATATCAAAATTAAAAAATTAAAAAAT
>NW_023350312.1:0-1016 GCF_001411555.2 Juglans regia
TAGGGGCGCTGTAGGATCATCAATGTGAAAAACTACGTTTACTACCTTTTTTTTTACTTAATTTATAGTCAACCCTACTAGATGCAATAGCTATGAAAACTGCGGTGCAACCGGCTATTTTTTTTTATTGTTTATTTTATTTCTTGGATTAAAATAAAAAGAGACACACCAAAAAGAGAGGGGACCGACCAACTTCTTACCCTCTCTTTTATCTTTCGGTACGCGTACAACTCGAACCACTCTCTCTTTATCTTCTTTCACCCTCCAAACTCGATCTGAAGCAATTCAGAGTCCTGATTTCATTTCTTGAAGCCCTTCTCGAAGAGCATGGAAACATCATGGTAGATGTAGTGAAAAAATTTTCACACCCACCTATTAAAGAAAAAACAGTTGTGCCAGTTTCTCAGCCCAATGAGACTTTTGACTCTAAGAAGCTAAATGCCATTTCTCGAGTGAGTGTGATAGAATTGATTTTTTTTTTTTTTTATTCCTCTGGGTACTTGTTTTGAACTGAAGAACTTGTAGAACTGGGTATTTGTTTCCAGCTTTCATTGAAAAATTGAATTGACAATTTCAGCGACAATTAATTTCATTTCGTAGCATTTGTTTATCCGTAGGTGGTTCCTATGATTTTGCTAATATAACATATTTATTTCCTTTTGCATGGTTCGCATTTATGAATTCTTTTAGTGGAGTTTGATGAATTTTTACTTCGAATCTCAACAAAGATCAAGAGAGAGATTGATTGAGGAAGAGAGAGAGAGAGAAATGGAGTGAGGCTTACGGCTTGGCACATAGGAGATGAAAAGGGAAGGAGAAATCGGGAAAGGGAGCTTCTGGTGGCCTTGCTACCGTGGAATGCTTGACTCCATATGGGCGGAGCACGACTTGCACTGGAGTGGTTCTCGGCCTGCCATGGCTTGAGGCTGATGATGGTAGCACTGGAAGAAATTGAGAGAGAGAGAGAGAGAGAGAGAGAGAGAGAGAGAGAGAGAGAGAGAGAGAGAGAGAGAGAG
>NW_023350313.1:0-1410 GCF_001411555.2 Juglans regia
AGTTAAGTAACAAGAGTTTAGTAGTTGAGTTTATTTGTATTAGTCTTGTTGAGTCGGGCCATGGCCCATTTATTGTTAGTTATATTTTAATTGTGGCTTTATGTTTCCGTTGGAGTAAATGGCTTGTGGTCCAAGAGAGAAGTGATATATGTAGTAGAATGAGGAACTTGTGAATATCCAGAATCATTAATAAAAGTATTTTCTTATTCTCTTTTCTCTATATTTCTTGGAGGCTATGTCAATATCGAATTTGACCTATTTTCTTACATTTTCTTTTATATTTTCTAGTCGTTCAAACACTACCAATCAGGTGTGTTACACATATAACTTGGCCAAATAATCCCATGCCCTCCCTCCCTCCTTGGCAAACACAAAACGTTTCTCAAGGGAATGATGAATATACATTTTGATAATCGGCAATGCTGTATTACTGGTGCATTCATTGACTCCCATTGCTTTAGCAATTTGGAGTAATTTTTATCTTCAAGCTCAAAATTATGCATTTATGTATGACCATAATAGATAGTTGTTTCCATCCCATTTTAGCCAACCAGCATCATCCAAGTCTTAAAAGAACCCTTAAAAAAAATCTAAAAACAATTAAAAAAAACCCCACCCTATGCAGGGAAGGGTGGTGGGAGGGAATTCACCCTTGGCAGCCCAAGGTGGCTATAGCCTACCCTCCACGCCGCCATAGCCTCATCCATTAAGCAGTTGAAATAATGGAGGTTAGGCCATTGATCCCTCTCTCCTGACATTAATGAACAAGAAACATCGAGTACAATATGTCTATATTGCTTTGGTGGCTCCATAACTCGTATGCTACAAAGTGTTGGTTCAAAAGGGGCTGCCAAACAAAAACGGTGAGAGAAAAGTTTGTTTCAATGTGCGTTACAAATGTCGTTTTCTTTAAGATAATATTCGTCCTCACTAATAATGATATACACATGAATTATAAGCGAATTTGCCTCCAAGATATAATGAAATTCAGAACAAGTTTGTTTGTCTAACTGTATTATGCACACACGAAATTAGATCTTAAATATTCTTAAATTTTACTATTCAACCAAGAAATTAAAAATGTATTCTCTGCAGAATGAACAGATCCTAATGATAAGTTTTGAAGAAATAAAAAGCTTTTGGGAGAGAGAGAATTTCGAAATTACTTTCTTGAACTCTGTCATTCTATAATTCGTAGGCCAATGGATCTATTTATATTTTATATAAGGTCAAAGGATATGAATGAAAAATTATAACTTTTCATTTTTCTGAAATCTGATCCAAACAAGTATATTTATTCTGATTGTTACCAAGAGACATTAGTCCAACAGTATCGTTGCTTCCCTCCATCCGGCTTGCCTAAGAGCATTGGCATTGGTCTATGCATATCCATATCTAAAGTCATATTTG
>NW_023350314.1:0-679 GCF_001411555.2 Juglans regia
CAGAGAATACTCCTTGGTCGCTGCAAATCAAACCAAGAATGTAGAATTGTTAGTTGTTTCCACCAATATCAGAAAGTTGAATGAAACATTCATTGAAGGCTCATGATCCGGGTCATGAGCCACCTCGACTGGTCCGGGTCGACCAGTGGGGCTCGGCACCAGTGCCACTGGAGCCAGAGCTCATGATCATGACATTAAGTACGAAAACGATCGGTAGAACTTATGAGCAAAGCGAAAACATGTAAGATTAAGGCAAAGAAAAAACTACTAACCCCTCGAGACGAAGACTTGCGAAGTTGTTTCCGTCCATTTTTTCTTGTATTCTCTTAGGGACTTGGAAGAACGAAGATAAGGAGATATCTATATAAAGAAATGCTAGGGGCCCGTTCACGTTGAATGAAAACGCCGCTTAGTGACGTGGAATAAAAGTTTGCACTTTGTAAAGAATATAAAGTGCAAGCAGCAAACTTTTCTAGAATACAAAGTGGCACTTTGTAAAGAATATAAAGTGCAAACAGCAAACTTTTCTTTACAAATTGTTAGGGTGAGTTTAGTTATCAAATTCTCAATTTATCTTAATTTATTTTAATTTATTATTATAATTTTTTTAAATTTTAATATAAAATATAATAAATAATTCAATTTTTTTAAATTTTAAAATAATAATAATATTAAAAAA
>NW_023350315.1:0-255 GCF_001411555.2 Juglans regia
ATATGAATAAATATATATAGAAGTTACTATTGAGTGCATCCATTTTGCACACATGATGTGGCATCATATAAACCACACATCTCCCTAAGTGAGTGTTGGGAACAATCAATTAGAAGAAGCCACGCAGTGAATGCAAAGTGTGCACTGCTATAATGGCTTCTCTCTAGCATTACTCTATATATATATAGGAAAACTCTACTCCCACCCTTAGTCTTCACCCATTTTTTTACCGATTTGCTTTTTTTTTTTTTTTTA
>NW_023350316.1:0-238 GCF_001411555.2 Juglans regia
TTTTTAAATCAATTTTTTTTTTTTTATAAACAAATTTTTAATGACAAATTGTGAAATTTATATTTTTAAAAAACCGGAAAACCGGACCGGACCGGACCGGAAACTGGTAAAACCGGAAGTACCGGTTTAGGAGGGTAACCGGTGCGTAATCGGTTTTGAAAAATATAAAACCGGTATATACCGGTTCGGTCCTAGATTTTATCCAAAACCGGATCGGACCGGACCGGTTACACCCCTA
>NW_023350317.1:0-424 GCF_001411555.2 Juglans regia
GGTATGTTTGGGTACCAAACTACTCTCAACACTTTTTAAGTATTCTCGTACTTTTGAAAATATTTCACATGCCAAACAACATAAAATACTCTCAATGGGACCCACAAACCCACTTCAATCTCTACTCATAACTATTCACAAACATTCTATAATACTTATCACTATTATATATAAATAAAAAATAAAATCACTATAATATATAAATAAAAAATATTTATCACTATTATATATAAATAAAAAATAAAATCACTATAATATATAAATAAAAAATAAAATCATTATAATATTAATCACTATTAAATATAAATAAAAAATAAAATCACTATAATATATGAATAAAAAATAAAATCACTATAATATATAAATAAAAAATAAAATCACTATAATATTTATCACTATTAAATATAAATAAAAAATAAAATCA
>NW_023350318.1:0-296 GCF_001411555.2 Juglans regia
GAGTTTACGTTGGTTGTCATGGACCATGTGGGCGTTCTCGTGCTCTTGGATGCGGAACATTGTGTTGGTGTGGGGGGTCTCCGGCCTCTTTATCCCAAACCGAGCGTTCTCGTTTGACACGAACGATTGTCGTGCTCGCGTCTTGGTCCTATCCTCCTTCCGGAGTGGTAGGTTTACGTGCGGTGCCGGCATCGAGAATGAATGCTACCTGGTTGATCCTGCCAGTAGTCATATGCTTGTCTCAAAGATTAAGCCATGCATGTGTAAGTATGAACTAATTCAGACTGTGAAACTGC
>NW_023350319.1:0-710 GCF_001411555.2 Juglans regia
AGAAGGGATAGGGATCTAAGTGATCCAAGGGTGGAGATTAAAACTAACTGTGGCCTAGAGAATTTCAAAAAAAAAAACTTATTTGCGGCAACATTAAGTTGCCACAAAAAGTAGTTTATTTTCCCAAGCTTTTGATTTCAGGTATTGATATGGCATAATTTTTGCTGCAACTTGGTGACTTTTCTTCACGATTTTTCAATTGCCAAACGTGATTTTGTGGTAAAATGTTATTTTTTTTCCATGGACGCTGTTTGTATCATCATGTAAGTATTTTTCACCAACTTATATCTTGGAAAAAGAACTTGTGGGAAATAAGCATATATGAGTTTTAGCGGTAGGTTTCTATCACCGCAACAACAAACCACCTCGAATAGTGGAAAAATTCAAGTAAGTTTATTTGCGGTGAGTAAAATCGCACGCAAAAAGATAAATACCCGTCACAAATACTAATTACCCACAACCAATCCATTATTTTTGGCAATACTATTTGCGACGGGAAAAAGTCATCGCAAAATACCATTTTCTCGCCGCAAAAAGTTTTATCCCACAAAGTTAATATAGTTGTCGACGATACGACATGGTAAAATGTCTTTTTTTTTTCCCACAAACAGTTTTTGTGTAATTAGGTGATTATTTGCCACGAGTTTATATCTTGGGAAAAAAAAATCATGACAAAAGACCATATTTCTTGTAATAAATTACGAGCCTAC
>NW_023350320.1:0-238 GCF_001411555.2 Juglans regia
ATATTAATATTTAATATATATAAAATATTTTGTATAAAACTTATATATAAAAATATTATTTTTTATTTTTTTTAATCAACCGGTCCGGTCCGGTCTAAAAAATTTCGGAATCGGAACCGGACCGGAACCGGCCGGTTTTTACGTTTTAAAAACCAGTTCCGGACCAGACCGGTTCAAAACCGGTAAAACCGATCCGGTTCGGTCCGGTCCGGTTTTCCGGTTTGAGTTTACACCCCTA
>NW_023350321.1:0-529 GCF_001411555.2 Juglans regia
TTGAACAAAAAAAAAAAAAAAAAAAACAGCACGTTTCCGATCATTAATTACCAATTACCCAGATTCAAAATCAAGACTGAATCGACAAATCAGAAAAAAGGAGAAAAAAAAAATCTAGCCCTAAAACTAAAAACATTTTCATGAGAACAGAACAAAACTATAATTTCATCACGAGATGTTTACATAACAGAAAACCAAGTGAATTGAACAAAAAAATTAAAAAAACAGCACGTTACCGATCATTAATTACCAATTACCCAGATTCAAAATCAAGAATGAATCGACAGATCAGGAAAAAGGGGGAAAAAAACAAATGTTTCCCCCAATCTAGCCCTAAAACTAAACAGAACAAAAGTATAATTTCATCACGAGATGTTCACATAACAGAGAACCAAGTGAATTGAACAAAAAAAAAAAACAGCACATTTCCGATCATTAATTACCAATTACCCAGATTCAAAATCAAGAATGAATCGACAAATCAGAAAAAAGGAGAAAAAAAAAATTTGGACCATTTCTCGATTTGTGC
>NW_023350322.1:0-537 GCF_001411555.2 Juglans regia
GACAACGCTGGGGAGAACTAGTGGTCGTGGGTTACTAAAAAGGAGAAAGGGAGGGCCTCGAGTTGTTGGGCTAGGTATGGTGGAGAAGGGGCTCCAACGAAAGATTGGAGATGGCATCGAGGTGTGGGTGGTGGCGCACGGCTCCCCTAGCGGTGAGATATAGAGAAATCTGTGAGAGAGAGAGCGGTGAGGCCAAATTCGAAAAAAATGAAAGAGATCGGCGTTGGGGCTAAAGGAGAAGGAGGGGGTGGCTGTCGAGGTGAGGTGGTGGTGGCATGGGCTACAACTGAGGCAGCGCTAGGCAGCGACAACCATGGGAAACCCGAGAAAGAAGAAGCTACTGGGAGGAAGAGGGAGGGAGAGATTGGCGTCCACTGGAGGGGAGGATGAAAAGGTGATTAGAGAGGTGGGGTCGTTGGTGATGGGCTGTATGCAGCAGCTTGAGTTGTGGACAGCGGAGGCTTGAGAGAGAAGAGGGATTGGATTGGAGGGGGGGGGGGGGGGGGGGGGGGGGGGAAAAAAAAAAGTTGAAAAAAA
>NW_023350323.1:0-513 GCF_001411555.2 Juglans regia
TAAGACTATATATGTCGCAACATCTTGGCCCTCTCCTTCATTTTTTTCAAAACTAATGGTTTCTTGTGATGGTGGGAATGATTTTTTTCATAGTCAAGGAGGTTCCCATTGTTGGATTATTGCATTACATATAGATAATATGGAATTAAAGTCCAAAGTAGAAAAGGCTAAGACTAAAATGGTCAATACAATATAATTAGTTAATTCTGTTAGTTTACATTTTCAGTATAAGTATGATGTAATAACAGACTTTGTGTATTACTTCCTTTCATTAATTCTTCACTACAATTTAGTATTCCTTCTTTTTCATCAGTTCTCAAACTCTCTCTATATTGAATCGAGTTCTTGTCATGGTATCAGATTAGAAATTCCGCACATCATTTTTTTTCTCTCTAGAATTCGATTCATTCCCTTTCATCTTTTGATCATTCTCTATATTTTTTTTTCTCTGCATTACAACTTCTTCAATATTTTGTAGTGATCCTTTTTTTTTTTTTTTTTTTTTGCACAACC
>NW_023350324.1:0-211 GCF_001411555.2 Juglans regia
CCTTGGTCTGAGCTTTCCTTTCTTACCAAAGCGCTTAACGCCTTTCCTAGGAGAGACTTTAAGATAAACCCAATCACCTTCTTCAAAGGATAAGTCTCTTCTTCTTGTATCTGCGTAACTCTTCTGGCGATTTTGCGCTTCTGCCATTTTAGTCCTTAAAAACTAAACTTGATCCTTCATTTCTTGAATTATCTCAGGCCCAATTACTTTA
>NW_023350325.1:0-657 GCF_001411555.2 Juglans regia
AGTCTGGTTGCCTTTATTTTAGATCTAAATCCTTTGTCTAATATGGTTAGGTTGTTGATGGTTTGTCTTTGTTTTATTTTTCTAGAGTTGTTTTGTTTTTATTTGGATTTGGGAGGGTGGTGAGGTGCTAAATTGTAATCTCCCAAATTCTTGGTTTGTTTGTTTTTTTTTTTTTTTTTTAAACTATATTAGTATAAGTATAACTATAGTCTATATTAGACTATTATTTTTTTTTTTTGTTTTTTGAAACCATATTAGAGTCTAGACTATTAGTATAGTATAAATATTAGTATTAGTTAATAATTACGTAATGGTGAGTCAGTGATAGAAGTAGGTTAGATAAAAATTATACAATTAATATATATAAACTATAAAAAAATATTATTTTTATTTTCATTCGGTCTGGTCCAAGGTGAAAAAGCCTTGGACCGGGGACCGGACCAAATGACTTCGGTCATATGGAATTTGGACCGAGACTGACCGGACCTAGTCCCGAGTCGGTCCGGTCCGGTCGATTTTCTGGTCCGGACTGGCCGAATCTCACCCCTAGTCCTCACAAATATTATTAGTCTTCCCACATCCATCAACAATGTTGTTGGAATAAAGCACCTTGTGTTGACGGATTGCCTGCAACTTAAAGAAGTTCTAGAACTTCCA
>NW_023350327.1:0-490 GCF_001411555.2 Juglans regia
TTTTTTTTTTTTTTTTTTTTTTTTTTTAAAAAACTATAGAAATGATATGGCAGGGTGAGTGGAGCTCCACACGCACACATTTGGAAAGACACTCGCACTTTCTGTCGAGTTGTCATATTTTTGGTTATATTGTGAAAGTATTCAATAGTCATACTGTAGCTCTGGAATTCTAATGAATAGCTCTGGGATTTTTATTTTTCTTGCTTTAATAAAAAAAAACAAATTCCCAGTGAACAACATATTATCAACGTATTCAGAATTGTATGCCTATTTGCATTGATGCGTTTGAATGCCAAGTTTGTCTGGTTGTCTTTTTTTTTTCCTGGAATAAAAAGAGGACATTATTTGATGTCTAGGAGTAGGAGTGAGAAGTGCAAAGTTGAAAAGGAATTTTGCTGAACTTTTTTTTTGATAAGTAAATAAATATTATTAATCAACAAATAGGCATAGCCCAACACAAATACAGAAAGTATGCCCTATCTAAGTAGGC
>NW_023350328.1:0-517 GCF_001411555.2 Juglans regia
GGGGGGGGGGGGGGGGGGGGGGGGGGGGGCCCCCCGCCCCGCATAGAGAGGGCATAGCTGGGGCGGGGGGCGGGATGACCCCAGCAGGGCCCCGCCCCCGCCCCCGCTCCACATTAAAAAAAAAATTATTTATATATATTAAATAAATATATTGTATATAGATATACACAATTTATAAAAGACTTAAAATTATATTCAAGTCATTGGATTGCTTTGGCACATTGCTTAAGGATGACTATTGTTCTGCCTTGGCCTCCTATATAAAGATTGGTCTAGGAGGCCAAATCAATCCAAAATCTAACTCTAATGAGTTTAAATTTTTTTTATATTTATAAATTTTAATTTATTATTTAAATTATATTATAATTTGGGTCTAAAAAAATATTTTTAGACCAAAAAAAAAAATTTAATATAATGTAGTGCCTAGGCGGGGGGCGGGGCGGATGGGGGTTTTTCCCCCACCCCCCGGCACTGAGGCGGGGGGGGGGGGGGGGGGGGGGGGGGGCCCCCCCCCCCC
>NW_023350329.1:0-259 GCF_001411555.2 Juglans regia
TTGTTACTATTTTCTCTTCTCTTATTTCCCATGCCTAGCGGGGCAGGCTCGACACCACACAATGCTTCCACACGCTCAGCTAGCCTTGTGCTTGGTTGGGGTGTGGTTCAATTTGTTTGATGTTGTGGTCTGGCGGACGTCACGGCGTGTGAGTGGTGACAAGGTTGTATGTCTTGACAGGCTCCGTGCTTGTGCATCGAACTGTTAGGCGTGCTCCTCCTCATTTTTGCTCCTCGTGTGAATAGCATGTTGGGCTACC
>NW_023350330.1:0-227 GCF_001411555.2 Juglans regia
AAAAAAAAAAAAAAAAAAATACAGGCCGAAATATCGGCCGGTCCCGGCCGAAATATAGGCCGGTACTGGCCGGTACAGGCCGAAATTTAGACCGAAACGGCCGATACCGACCGATACGGCCGGTATTTTGGCCGGTACGGTATATATCTAGTACCTGTACCGGCCGGACGGCCGAAACGAAAAATTTCGGCCGTACCGGCCGGTACGGTACGAAATTAAAAACGTTG
>NW_023350331.1:0-241 GCF_001411555.2 Juglans regia
GATGAGATGAGATGAATTGAGATTAAAGTTAAAAAGTTGAATAAAATATTGTTAGAATATATTTTTTAATATTATTGTTGTTTTGGGATTTGAAAAAGTTGAATTGTTTATTTTATTTTGTGTGGAAATTTGAAAAAGTTGTAATGATGAGGTGAGATGAGATGAGATGAGATGAGATGTTTTTGGAAAACAAACAAGGCCTTAGTTTTAAGTTTAATTTTGAAGAGGCCACATCCTTAAG
>NW_023350332.1:0-360 GCF_001411555.2 Juglans regia
GAGTTAGGGGTTTCAATTGAAACCCCAAACTGATTTGGGGTTTCGAATTGAAACCCCCTCAATTTTAGGGGTTCAATCCGAAACCCCTCAATTTTAGGGGTTTCAATTGAAACCCCTAAATTGAAAATTAAGGGGTTTCAATTGAAACCCCTAACTCAAATTAGGGTTTCGGATTGAACCCCTAAATCAATTTAGGGGTTCAATCCGAAACCCTAAATTGAGGGGGTTTCAATTGAAACCCCTAAATTGAAAATTAAGGGGTTTCAATTGAAACCCCTAAATTGAGGGGGTTTCAATTGAAACCCCTTAATTTTCAATCCAATTTAGGGTTTCGGATTGAACCCCTAAATCAATTTAGGG
>NW_023350333.1:0-562 GCF_001411555.2 Juglans regia
AGCCCCCACAAATGACATCGTATCCAACAACGTTCATGTACCCTCCATCGACTAATGCGGAGAGTTCGGGCCATGTTCAACAAACGAACCAGGTATATTTATTCCTTTCATATATATATATATATTTTTTTTGTATGTGTTTGTTGTTATCCGTTCTAACAGCGTGGATGATTGCAGCCCCCACCAATGCCACATTTTCCAGCAACTTTCATGTACCCTCCGTCGAGTAATGCGGAGAGTTCGGGCCATGTTCAACAGGTAAGTCAGGTATATTTATTCATTTCTTAAATTTTTTTTTTTTTTTTATGTGTTTGTTGTTACCTGTTCTAACACCGTGCATGCTTGAAGCCCCCACCAATGCCACATTTTCTAGCAACTTTCATGTACCCTCCGTCGACTAATGCGGAGAGTTCGGGCCATGTTCAACAAACGAACCAGGTATATTTATTCCTTTCTTATTTTTTTTTTTTTTTTGTATGTGTTTGTTGTTATCCGTTCTAACACCGTGGATGATTGCAGCCCCCACCAATGCCACATTTTCCAGCAACTTTCATGTACCCTC
>NW_023350334.1:0-236 GCF_001411555.2 Juglans regia
AAATATCTACAGGCACTTGGTGCATGGATTTGTACTACATGAGAGTGATCATAATACGAAACAACTTGTTTCTATTTTCTTTTTTAAAAATACTTATTTTAGAAGGGATATTTCCCACGAAAATGCCTTTCTTACAACAAAAAATAATTTGGTTCAAAATTAACATTATTCTTATATCATAATAACACAAATGAAAAATGTATGATGTGATTTAATTTGTAGTTGTAATTTTTGTT
>NW_023350335.1:0-480 GCF_001411555.2 Juglans regia
CAGGAAAAAACAAAAAAAAAAAAAAAAAACGTTTGGGCTGGGCCATGAGGCCCAAGCCCATGGAAGGCAGATGACCTAATGGTCATCTTCTTCCTCCATTCGGCTACTGTTCACGTGAACAGTAGCCGTTCGAAGCAGCACGCCCTGGAGCCTCCCACGCAGCATCGCAGGCGGCGGAAGTGATCGGTCCAAGCAGCAGGGTGCTGCCAACCACCTCGCCGGTGCGCGCTGGAGCCTCCGTGGTGCGCGCAGCACCTCTCTGGTGCGCGCTGCACCACGGTGGTGCGCGCGGCACCGCAGGGGTGCGCGCTGCACCGCGAGCACCACCGCGGTGCAGCGCGCACCAGAGCAGTACAACGCGCACCAGCGAGGTGCTGCGCGCAGCACCGCGGTGGTGCACGCTGCACCACTGTGGTGCGAGCAGCACCTTGCGGTGGTGCGCGCAGCACCACCTGGTGCGGTTTTTTTTTTTTTTTTTTT
>NW_023350336.1:0-285 GCF_001411555.2 Juglans regia
AAAAAAAAATTATTAAAAAATACTTCCTTAATCACGAAGTAAAATAAATATTATTTTTTATTCTATTTCTTGATTAAAAAAATATTTTTTAATAATATTATAATTTTTATTTTATTTTTTAAAATATCTAAAATTATTAATAATATTTATATTAAAAAAACTAAAATAAAAAAATGTTACATGCCCAGCGGGAGCCCCCAGCGGGGCATGTAGCATTTTCCTTTATTTAATGGGTGATGCTACAGCCCCCGCTGGGGGCTCCCGCTGGGGGTGTAGAGCTCCCGT
>NW_023350337.1:0-208 GCF_001411555.2 Juglans regia
TCGGACTCCGACTACGTTCGGAGGAAAGTTTTGGCTCCGAATCTGGTCGGAGTCGGAGGTCGGAAATGACAACTCCGACTCCGTCGGAGTCGGAGCCCACCCCTAGTCTATCTTATGAGAACGCAAATTCCTGCATTCTCTGCATGGGCATCTGATACGCCCATCACTATCACATGTACCCAATGCAAACTCCAAGAATTTCTTAACA
>NW_023350338.1:0-240 GCF_001411555.2 Juglans regia
GTAAAATATAAAAAAAAATAAAAATAATATTATATTATTATTTTGACTAATTAAATGTGGGGTTATGACTAAAGAAGTCTTGAATTTGAGAAATGATTTGTATAAATTTTATGTAAGTCTTTCTAAAAAATTGGATTCTATCTTAAAAAAGTGTAAAAAAACTATTATTTATTAGTGACCTAATTTTTACAAAATGTTTATATGGAGCTTATCTATTTGGAGCTTGTATTTAGTATTACT
>NW_023350339.1:0-315 GCF_001411555.2 Juglans regia
TGATATGAACCCGCGGGAATGAAATCCCTTGAACCCACAATCAAATTGAAAACTTCCCAAGAAAGTCAAAATCAAGTCTATGGATGGAGAATCTAGACCCGATGAGAACTTGTTTCAAGAACCTAGATTATATTAAAATCTAGACCCGTTGAAGAACCCGTCTCAAGAACCCAGATTACAAAGGAGGAACGCCACAAAGGTTGTGATTTACCTCTGATAAGTTCAAAAGTTCAATTAAGAACAAGAGGAGTAAAACTCAACTCACAATGAATAAATTCATCAAATTTCATAAACTTCATAATCTGATTAAAATGA
>NW_023350340.1:0-292 GCF_001411555.2 Juglans regia
TAGGTATGCAACACAGGAACCCTTCGGTAGCCCAACATGCTATTCACACGAGGAGCAAAAATGAGGAGGAGCACGCCTAACAGTTCGATGCACAAGCACGGAGCCTGTCAAGACATACAACCTTGTCACCACTCACACGCCGTTACGACCGCCAGACCACAACATCAAACAAATTGAACCACACCCCAACCAAGCACAAGGCTAGCTGAGCGTGTGGAAGCATTGTGTGGTGTCGAGCCTGCCCCGCTAGGCATGGGAAATAAGAGAAGAGAAAATAGTAACAATCGGGACA
>NW_023350341.1:0-290 GCF_001411555.2 Juglans regia
GCTGCCGCCATTATAACATTTAGACTTACCCTTTCTTTTATCGAAAGCCCAAAAGCATGGTTGAAATCGAAACCCTAAACGGTTTCCCCAAAACCCTAAAGTTGGCCTCTAAACATTTTCTAATCTGATTTCTAGCATTGTGTTTAATCACTTGATTAAATCACTTTCACATGCTATTAATCCTTCAAATTTGTGTTAGAACATCATTATCCAACCTTGTTAACCTTGAAAAATTGATTGGGCCAAGTGATATTGGATTTGGGCTTGATAGCAACCCAAACCCTCTTTAA
>NW_023350342.1:0-510 GCF_001411555.2 Juglans regia
TAAAAAATAAAATCACTATAATATTTATCACTATTAAATATAAATAAAAAATAGAATCACAATAATATTTATCACTATTATATATAAATAAAAAATAAAATCACAATAATATTTATCACTATTATATATAAATAAAAAATAAAATCACTATAATATTTATCACTATTATATATAAATAAGAAATATAATCAGTATAATATTTATCACTATTATATATAAATAAAAAATAAAATCACTATAATATTTATCACTATTATATATAAATAAAAAATAATTTCACTATAATATATAAATAAAAAATAAAATCACTATAATATATAAATAAAAAATAAAATCACTATAATATTTATCACTATTATACATAAATAAAAAATAAAATCACTATAATATTTATCACTATTAAATTTAAATAAAAAATAAAATCACTATAATATTTATCACTATTATATATAAATTAAAATTAAAATCAATAATATTTATCACTATTATATATAAATAAAAAATAAAATC
>NW_023350343.1:0-470 GCF_001411555.2 Juglans regia
CAAGAAGCTCCGATTCCGACTCCGAAAATTTTTTTTACTGAACACTTGCGCTCGAGCGAGGTGTCGAGCGCAAGTCGAGCACACGTTGTATTGAACATTGGCTCAAGCGACATGTCGAGCGGAAGTCGAGCGGAAGTCGAGCGAACCTCTCTGAAAGAGTTCAGCTCGAGCGCCACGTCGAGTGCACGTCGAGCTCTGATCTTATGTCGGAGCTCCTATAGGAGGTCGGAGCTCCGATAGGATGTCGGAGCTCCGACCTCCGATCGGAGTTGGACTCCGACTCCAGTTTGGAGTCGGAGTCGGAGCTCCAATTTGGCTCCGACTCTTGTCGGAGTCGGAGGTCGGAAATGAACACTCCGACTAACTGGAGTCGGAGTCGGAGCTCCAATTTGGCTCCGACTCTTGTCGGAGTCGGAGGTCGGAAATGAACACTCCGACTCCGACTCCGTCGGAGTCGGAGCCCAGCCCTA
>NW_023350344.1:0-455 GCF_001411555.2 Juglans regia
AAAAAAAAAAAAAAAAAAAAAAAAAAAAAAAAAAAAAAAAAAAAAAAAAAAAAGTTATAATATGTGGTGTGTGGAGCTTATAAATAGTAAAACTCTACATAAATATAGAATCAGATTAATATATCCTATTGGCAATCATATTTACGACCATCAATAAAAGCTATTTTATTTTTTATAAATCTTCAAATTTTCTTAAATAAAGACTTCAAAAGTACTTTTAAAACGTCATTAAAAAAATAATTGATGATTATTAAATAAAAAATTATTTTTATCAATCACACTTTTTATAAAAAAAAATTCTCATATATATTTTATAAAAAATATATTCATATTTTATAAAAAAATTATAAGTGTGAAGTGTGAAAATGAATAATAATTAATAGATAATAATATATTTATTACTCGATCCGTACCGTAAAAAATTCTTAATACAAGACAGTACTTGAATGCACCAG
>NW_023350345.1:0-265 GCF_001411555.2 Juglans regia
TATAATGATTTTATTTTTTATTTATATATTATAATGATTTTATTTTTTATTTATATATTATAGTGATTTTATTTTTTATTTATATATAATAGTGATAAATATTTTTTATTTATATATTATAGTGATTTATTTATTTATTTATATATTATAATGATTTTTTATATATATTTAATAGTGATAAATATTATAGTGATTTTATTTTTTATTTATATATAATAGTGATAAGTATTATAGAATGTTTGTGAATAGTTATGAGTAGAGATTG
>NW_023350346.1:0-273 GCF_001411555.2 Juglans regia
GAAAGTTATTATTTTATTGAACTAGGGTTAGGGTTACTGTAGCTGAGTACCTGTAGCGCGGCACTGTAGCCGCATCACTGTTCATCGAGGGTCACTTTTGGAAGATTGGGGTTTATTTTGGCTAAGGTTTCATTAGGTTTTGCTTTAAATACTCTATGTAGCCTCATTCTAATCAGTTTTATGAAGTTTATGAAATTTGATGAATTTATTCATTGTGAGTTGAGTTTTACTCCTCTTGTTCTTAATTGAACTTTTGAACTTATCAAAGGTAAA
>NW_023350347.1:0-289 GCF_001411555.2 Juglans regia
AAAAAAAAAAAAAAAAAAAACGACAGAAGAAGAAGAAGAAGAAAGGAAAAGGTAGCATATTCAAAGGTTGCTACATAATTACAACAAAGAGAAGGAAAATATTTGTTGATTAAGCTTTTATCATCATAGGAGCTAAATACATCTTTCTAGTTGGTATCTTGTTTTATAATTTCTCTTTCTCTTGTATAAATTGCTTGAGACTCGTGTCATTTTATTCATTCATTGTTTCTTAGATCTATATTACTGGTTGGAATAATATGTAACACCCCGTATTTTAGTGTATTTTTAT
>NW_023350348.1:0-411 GCF_001411555.2 Juglans regia
AATAAATATTATAATGATTTTATTATTGTGATTTTTTAATATTAATAAATATTGTAGTGATTTTATTTTACTTTATATATAATAATGATAAATATTATAATGATTTTATTTTTAATTTATATATAATAGTGATAAATATTATAATGATTTTATTTATATATATATATATATAATAGTGATAAATATTACAGTAATGTTATTTTTTATTTATATATTATAGTGATTTTATTTTTAATTTATATATAATAGTGATAAATATTACAGTATTTTATTTTTTATTTATATATAATAATGATTTTATTTTTTATTTATATATTATAATGATTTTATTTTTTATTTATATTTAATAGTGATTTTATTTTTTATTTATATATTATAGTGATTTTATTTTTTTATATATTATAGTGATTT
>NW_023350349.1:0-389 GCF_001411555.2 Juglans regia
TCTTTATAAGTCATGGATCAAGAGGTTGATCAAAACAAGTTAGAAACAAAATTCTGTTTTGAACTTAGAAGAGAAACCAAAAAGTTCAAGTATGGTTTTAGTGATTTTGATGACATTTTTTCATGATTCAAAACATGATTATTCTTAAGAATATGTTATGAGTCTAGTAGAAGAAAAATTTTGGTTTAATCATGAGTTTTGAGATTTGAAAGAATTACAACAAAAAGCAAAGGAAATAGCCTTTGTAAGTTTTAAATTTTTATGAATTGATATTTGAGTTTAGGACAAAATTTACATAAGGTATGTAAATTTTGGTGATTTTTGAAGTTATGATGCAAAATCCTTAAGTTAGGGGTAAAATGGTAATTTTACTCTAAGTTGATATTTTT